>NC_080544.1:109143210-109405710 GCF_028640845.1 Ahaetulla prasina
TAACTTAACAACTGCAGTAACAATTGTGGCAAGAATGGTCATAAAATGAGACAAAAACAAATCTCTGTTAGCAATAGAAATTTTGGGATCAGTTGTGGTCATAAATCGAGGACTACCTGTGCAGTCCAAGAAAATAAGTGGTTAGGGTCCCTTTTCAGCTGCTTGACTTGTCGACATTCCTGCTGTGGGCTAAGCTGTCTCTTATCTGAGAGGCTTGGTTGCACAGTGGTGAGAATCCAGTAATCCAGGCTCACTCTGCCCACTGCCAGGACTTCGATTCTGACCGGCTCAAGGTTGACTCAGTTTTCCATCCTTCCCAGATCAGTAAAATGAAAACCCAGTGTTGTGACCCAGGTTCCTGGACCAGGACTCCTGGACTCGGATGATTCAGAAAGTGAGGGAGAAGACCTGGCAAGCCCTGCTTCTCTTGGGCCCTCTCCCTCCCTGGCACCCACTCAAAGGGAGGAGGAGGGGCCGGCAAGGCCTGATTCTCTCGAGCCTTCTTCTGATTTGGCAACACCCCAAGAACAGTTTTGGAGTGATGCAAGACTGCGCAGACATGACCGGCGCGCGCAGCAGAAGCAGCGTTGGGATAAAGCCAAGTAATGATTGTCATGCAGTGACATCTGCAGAGACTATAAATAGGAGGCGGGACTTCCTGGTTTTTTGTCTTGGACAAAGCAATGAATTTGCGCAGGCAAACTGTATCAATGGAGGGAAGAATATATTCGTGAGTAATTCTGGCCTTATCTATAACTTCCTTGTTATCTCCAGAAACTTGGCAGGCCCGTGGGTAGACGTGGCCAGGACATTTATCTATGTAAATAAAGTAGAAGAGGAGGCCTTTGACTGACTCTTTGTTGGGAGTATTGTGGGAGGGAAACAGAATACCCTGATTGTTGGGAGGCAAGAGGCTGGCTTTGAAATAAAAGCTTCCAGTCTTTACAAATATTTGATTAATAGTAGTAGAGCGGTGGTGATGCAGTGGTTAGAATGTAGTATTGCAGGCAAACTCTGCCCGCTGCCAGCGGTTCAATTCTGACCGGCTCAAGATTGACTTCCATCCTGTTCTGTCCTCCCTCGCCTCCGTCCAAGTGATGGCTTAATTAGCCGGCACTATCAGCTCTGGCAGCAGAATAGCCAGCATCTGCCAAGAGCCTCCGTTATCTTCCACGGCGCTGGTGAGTCACCTAGAAACAAACTTTAGCTCTTAATCAGTGGATTTATTTATTATTTATTTATTTATTTTTCAAATTTATATACCGCCCTATCTCCCTAAGGACTCAGGGCGGTTCACAGGCTGTTAAAATACATATAAATACAGATTAAAAAACAACAATTAAAAAACTTATTCTATTGCCGAATTTAAAAAACAATATAAATAATAAAAAAACCCTTAAAACCAATAACTTTAAAATCTAATCCAGTCCCGCGCAGATGAATAAGTGCGTTTTAAGCTCGCGACGAAAGGTTCGGAAGTCCGGAAGTTGACAAAGTCCTGGAGTCCTTATTTGCCTGTTACAAAGAGACACAGCAGCTCTCTCTGCCTTTTAAATCCTGTGGGGTATAGCTCCATGACTCAGCACTTCCTAGGCCTGCCCCACCCCTGCTTCTGTTGTTCCCACCTCTCCTGCCTACGAAACCTAGGGTCCAGCCAGGCCTGATTGCCATCAGCTGGGTCTGGAGGCATGGCCTGTGGGGAAAGAGACAGGGGACTGAGGCCTCGTTATCTCTTCCACCTGGCCTGTTTCTGGCTTCTGGAGCTGAGCCAGGGAAGCTGATGCTCCCGAGGTAAGTCCTGATGGCCCTTCCCCCTCACTTTCCAAGTCACTTTCTGGCAGCAGGGCCGGCTCCGGGGGGGGGCGCAGACACAACACGTCCTTTCGAGGTCGATAAAATGAAGACCCAGATCGTTGGGGGGGCAATATGCTGACTCTGTAAACCCCATAGAGAGGGCTATAAAACACTATGAAGCGGTATATAAGTCTGTTGCTATCTGATTTTTCCCTTGGCTTGTCCCCCGCCGCCCAAGGTCATCCCCAACTACCATGACAACTGTGTAATCCTACAGATAACAGGCAGTCCCCAACTTACAGCAGTTCATTTAGTGACCATTCAAACCTACAACAGCCCTGAAAAAGGTCGACTTACGACCATTTTTTCACACTTATTACCGTTGCAGCATCCCCGTGGTCATGTGATTTACAGTTGGCTGCTTGACAACTGACTCATGTTTATGATGGTTGCAGCATCCCGGAGTCACGTGATCCCCTTTTGCGACCTTCTGAAGAGGAAATTCAATGGGGAAGCCCGATTCACTTAACAACCGCGTTCCTAATTTAAGAACGGCATTGATTCACTTAACACACGTGGTGAGGCACAGTAGTAAAACGGAGCAAACCCACTTAACAAATCCCTCGCTGAGCAACAGACACGTTGGGCTCCATTGTGTCGTGTCCCACTCCTCCGCTGACGGCCGGGTCAGGGAAATCCGAATCAGGCGTGCCTCTGCAGCTCTGCCAAAGTCCTAGCAAAGTCCTCAGGGCAGGCAGGAGACCAGAAAGTGACTTCAGCAAGATATGTTCGACTTTGCCTGACTCAGAGACTGCCAGAAAGCAGATCCTTTATATAGGCCATGGGGTGTGGCTCCATGACTCAGCACTTATCCAGGCCTGCCCCTCCCTTCCTTCTGTTGCCTCCGCCTATCAAGTCTTCTGACGCGAGGGTCACTCCAGTCGGCAGCTGTTGGTAATTGACCTCCCTCAGGCTCACATGCCGTGGGGGAGGGGGAGGGGTCTAGTTGCTCCGTTTGCCTGGGCATGGAGCCAGAGCTGGGGGCTGGAGGTACTTCCTCCTCAGCCTGTCTGAGCATGGAGCCAGAGCTGGGGGCTGGAGGTATACTAGGACATTTCTCAGCGTTCGGAAGCAGATAAGAAGGCCCCGGCTGCAGTGAAAGCGGGCGAGACACAACACATTGCGGTCGTACATTGAGGACTAGCTGTGTTTGGATCTTTCTGCTTTCAGGGTTCATGGGTCTTATGAACAGCTCTGGGCAGGACAGGTAGCCGATGCCCTTGTTGATCTGACCGGAGGCCTTGCGGAACGCTGGTCGCTGAAAGACCTGAGCCAAAATCCTGAACGGGAGCGGGCCGGCAAAGTCTTGGAGAAAACGGTGTTCAGACGGTTGATGAACCTGAAGGAGAAATGTGTCATGAGCTGTTCCGTCTTCAGTTCACGGCAAGGTAGGGGAAGGGGAGAATTTGTTAGTCCTCGTCGTTAGTCCTGCGGAAAGTTTCATATCGAAATATATTTCATCCCGTATTACCAGGGGTGTCAATTTCACTGGGGGGGCCGCATCAGGATTACGGGCATAGCTGACTGGGTGGGCGTGGCCAGATTGACGCCACTCACTGGGCATGGCTGACTGGGTGGGTGTTACCAGCTTCACACCACTCCCCAAACTGCTGGCATGTTTCCCATGTTTCCTCTTTGCATTGGGTAGACCGGGTCGACACCACGCTTGGTCGATGTTTCCTCTTCTCATTGGGTAGACTGGGCCAAAGTGACATGGGTAGACTGGGAGAAACAACGCAGGTAGATTGGGCCGAAGCGACGTGGGTAGACTGAGAGAGATGACACGGGTAGAATGAGTCGAAGCGACATGGGTAAACTGGAGAAATGACACGGGTAAACTGGGCCGAAGCGACGTGGGTAGACTGGGAGAAACGATGCGGGTAGACTGGGCCGAAGCGACATGGGTAGACTGGGAGAAACGACGCGGGTAGACTGAGCTGAAGCGACATGGGTAGACTGGGAGAAACGATGCGGGTAGACTGGGCCGAAGCGACATAGACTGGGAGAAACAACGCAGGTAGACTGGGCCAAAGTGACGTGGTTAGACTGGGAGAGACGACGCGGGAAGAATGAGCCGAAGCGACATGGGTAAACTGGAGAAACAACGCAGGTAGACTGGGTCGAAAAAACATGGGTAGACTGGGAGTAATGACGTGGGTAGACTGGGCCAAAGCAACATGGGCCGGCCCCTTTACATTTTCCAGGACGGCCCCGCAGGCCGGATCCAGCCACATCGGACCCGGACTAAGTTTATTACTACCTACTTGGGCCTGGGTCTCCACAACATGTGGAGACCACCATCCTTGAAGCCACTCCCCCATCTTTGAAGCCCTTCCCACCACCCTCACCTAGCTTCCCAGGAGCTGCTGGGATTTAAGCTTTTATGGTGGCTACCATGTTATCTCTTTTCTGCACTCCAGGGACCAGCCAGCTGGGAGAGTTCCACGCCTTCATTGTGGTTGACATGCAGGATCTTTCCAAAGTGTCCAGGAAAGAGACCATCCTGCTGCGGATCCGGAATCCCTGGGGGAGGCGTTGCTGGAAAGGCCCTTGGAGGGAAGGGTGAGTGGGGCATATGTTGACTCCAGCATCTACAATAATGTTTCTGTCAGACCGGCCGCTACTTAAACCTCTAAGTGAAAACAATACTTTACTCCATTCGTTGGGAAAGGAATACCGTATTTTTCGGAGTATAAGACGCACCTTTTTCCCTCCAAAAAGAGGGTGAAAATCTGGACGCGTCTTATACTCTGAATGTAGCCCCGCCCAGCTTCTCAAGAGGTTTCAGAGGCTGAAAAAAACATCAGAAATGGAGCTTCAGAAACGAAGCCCCCAAACAGAGCTTCAGAAAAGAAGCCCCCAAACAGAGCTTCAGAAAAAAAGCCCCAAAACAGAGCTTCAGTAAAAAAGCCCCCAAACAGAGCTTTCGGAAAAAAGCCCCCAAACAGAGCTTCAGAAAAGAAGCCCCCAAACAGAGCTTCAGAAAAAAAGCCTCCAAACAGAGCTTCAGAAAAGAAGCCCCCAAACAGAACTTCAGAAAAAAAGCCTCCAAACAGAGCTTCAGTAAAAAAGCCCCCAAACAGAACTTCAGAAAAAAAGCCCCCAAACAGAGCTTCAGAGGCTTTTTTTCTGAAGCTTTGTTTCAGAGAGCTTCAACTTCCGGAGTTTCAGAGGCAGAAAAAAAAGCAAAAAAAAAAAAGCAAGGCACAGAGCTCACAACCAAAGAACCTGTTGCTAAAATTCACCTCTGAGAACAGCTGATTGGGGGTATTCCGGGAGGCCAATCCACTTGCCAATCAGCCCTCTTCTTATTTTCCTCCCCAAAAACTAAGCTGCGTCTTATACTCTGAAAAATATGATACTTTTATTAGAAGTCAAGTGTATTGCAATCGAGCATAGCCAGAACTGAGAATCGCATGCCAAAATCCGTAAGTTCCCTCCCCTATATGCCTGCCATCTCTAACACCTCCCCCAGTCCACCATGACCAATCAAGTCCAAACAAGATGTTTTCAGAACGATCACTCCAAGCGTAAATTGATATACAGCTGCTTTCTTCTCCCAGCCGGGTGACCTTGAGGCAGCATCTCGGGGAGATACGGAAGTTACTTTCATTTTCCCCCAAGCATCCCTTCACATATCCACTTTCCCCAGAGTTCATGGAAGATTGCTCATGATGGTAGCGCATGGACAGCGCAAGCAAGCATAAACTGTCAGCTGGCAGTTGCTCAATTTTGGCTAGTTTAAAGCGCATGGACTTCAAATCCCAGAATTCCCTATCCCGCATGTATGGAGTTCACTTCCCAGGATTCCCCAAACAGCACGTATGGACTTCAACGGGTTTATTTTATTCACTTTGTTGTCAGTTTTAATGGTTTAAAATTCAATTTGTCTAATGTTTTTAACCTTTTAAATTGTTTTATACTGTTTGTTTATTTATTTATTTACTTGTTGAATTTATTTGCTGCCCATCTCATAACGAACGACGATGGATAGCTTCTGGATGACTCTGGAATATTGATGGCAATGTACAATATTTAGGGCATTGTACAATATTTATTAAAAGGGACGCGGTGGCTCAACGGCTAAGACGCTGAGCTTGTCGATTAGAAAGGTCGGCAGTTCAGCGGTTCGAATCCCTAGTGCTGCCGCGTAACGGGATGAGCTCCCATGACTTGTCCCAGCTTCTGCCAACCTAGCAGTTCGAAAGCACGTAAAAAATGCAAGTAGAAAAAATAGGGACCACCTTTGGTGGGAAGATAACAGCGTTCCGTGCTCCTTTGGTATTTAATCATGCCAGCCACATGACCACGGAGACATCTTCGGACAGCGCTGGCTCTTCGGCTTTGAAATGGAGATGAGCACCGCCCCCTAGAGTCAGGAACGACTAGCACGTATGTGCAAGGAGAACCTTTACCTTTATAATCTGGTTTTCCCAGATGTGCCAGTTTACCTATCCTAGTAAATAGAACTTTGAAAGATACTTGCTTCGGAGTTTTTACTTGGAGTTGGGGGGGTTTTCTGGAACGCTGACAATTTATGGTATTGTAAGCTGCCAAAACCAGTTACCTTTTGTAACCGTATTAATATTCACTGTGATTTCTGGTCTTCAGAGGGCCTGGATGGAATCAATTGGATCCGGTGGTGGGCGCTGAACTTTTATCCCAGCTGCAGGAGGGAGACTTTTGGGCTGAAGAAGAGGAATTTTTCATGGAATTTGATGAGGTCATCACCGGATATCCTGTCACAGAAGAAGGACAGCTTCAGAGCCTTTACACTGGTATGCGGTGCCAGAAAAAAAGCCAGTTTTTAAAAGAAAAGACCTTTTTTTGCAAAATGCAAGTACGGATAGTCGGTTTGGATTCTCCGTCATCCAGATCGTGGTTGTCCCAAAGGTGCTTTAATGACCCTCTAAAAAGATGCAAATGACCAGCTGTCTGCAAGGAATATAATGTCGTGTCCCACTCCTCCGCTGACGGCCGGGTCAGGAAAATCCGAATCAGGCGTGCCTCTGCAGCTCTGCCAAAGTCCTAGCAAAGTCCTCAGGGCAGGCAGGAGACCAGAAAGTGACTTCAGCAAGATATGTTTAGACTTTGCCTGACTCAGAGAATGCCAGAAAGCAGATCCTTTATATAGGCCATGGGGTGTGGCTCCATGACTCAGCACTTATCCAGGCCTGCCCCTCCCTTCCTTCTGTTGCCTCCGCCTATCAAGTCTTCTGACGCGAGGGTCACTCCAGTCTGCAGCTGTTGGTAATTGACCTCCCTCAGGCTCACATGCTGTGGAGGAGGGGGAGGGGTCTAGTTGCTCCGTTTGCCTGGGCATGGAGCCAGAGCTGGGGGCTGGAGGTATTTCTTCCTCTTCAGCCTGTCTGGGCATGGAGCCAGGGCTGGGGCTGGGAGGCATACTAGAACATTCCTCCGTGTTCGGAAGCAGATAAGAAGGCCCCGGCTGTGGTGAGATTGGGCGAGACACAACATATAAATCCTTCCATTCTCCACCATCCTGTCAGAGCTGAAGAAGCTCCTTGGATGAGAAGCGAAACGTCTTCAAAAGAAAAAACAAGAAAGTCCAGTTCAGGCCTGAAGAAGCACCTTTGGGACACCAGTACAGATAATCCTTTTTTTAAAAAAATTTGCATTTATATCCCGCCCTTCTCCGAAGACTCAGGGCGGCTTACACTATGTCAAGCAATAGTCTTCATCCATTTGTATATTATATACAAAGTCAACTTTTATTCCCCCCAACAATCTGGGTCCTCATTTTACCTACCTTATAAAGGATGGAAGGCTGAGTCAACCTTGGGCCTGGTGGGACTCGAACCTGCAGTAATTGCAAGCAGCTGCTGTTAATAACAGACTGCATTAGTCTGTAGAGCCACCAGGAGGCCCTTGTATCCTTGACATACAACAGTTTGTTTAGTGACTGTTCAAAGTTGCAACCGTACTGAAAAAAGTGACTTATGACCGTTTTTCACGCTTCACAACCGTTGCAGCCTTCCCCGTGGTCACACGATCCAAATTCGGACGCTCGGACGCCGGTTCATAGGGATGATGTCTGCAGTGTCCCAGGGTCACTCGATCCCCTTTTGCGACCTTCTGAATGAGGAAGCCAGGTTCACTTAAACCACCGTGTCACTCATTTAACAATCCCGCTTAATAGATTAACAAGATGAACAGAGTTGGGAAGGGACCTTGCAGGTCATCTAGTCCAACCTCTCCCTGCCCAAGCAGGAAACCCTACACCGTTTCTGACAAATGGCAGTCCAGTCTCTTCTTGAAAGCCTCCAGGGATGAAGCTCCCACAACTTCTGAAGGCAACTTTTGTTCCATGGGTTGATTGTTCTCACTGTCAGGAAATTCCTCCTCATTTCTAGGTTGAATGTCTCCCTGATCAGTTTCCATTCATTATTTTTTGTCTGGCCTTCAGGTGCTTTGGAAAATAGCTTGACCCCCTTCCTCTCTGTGGCAGCCCCTCAAATATTGGAAGATGCTATGTTTTTCTTTCTTTCTTTCTTTCTTTCTTTCTTTCTTTCTTTCTTTCTTTCTTTCTTTCTTTTCTTCCTTCCTTCCTTCCTTCCTTCCTTCCTTCCTGTCTGTCTGTCGTTCTGTCTGTCTGTCTTTCTGTCTTTCCTTCCCTCTTTTTTCTTTCCTTCCTTCCCTCCCTTCAACTTCCCTCCCTCCTTTCCTCCCTTTTGCTTTGGAAAACAGCTTGACCCCCTTCCTCCTCTCTGTGGCAGCCCCTCAAATATTGGAAGATGCTATCCTGTCTCCCCTGGTCCTTCTCTTCACTAGACTACCCATGTCTTCTGTCCATCCATGGTTCACTCAGATGTTTCTCTTTTCTTTTTTCTTTCTTTCTTTTCTTCCTTCCTTCCTGTCTTTCCTTCCCTTCCCTTCCCTCTTTCTTTCTTTCCTTCCTTCCCTCCCTTCAACTTCCCTCCCTCCCTCCTCCCTCCTTTCCTCCCTTCCTTTTGCTTTGGAAAACAGCTTGACCCCCTTCCTCTCTGTGGCAGCTCCTCAAGTATTGGAAGATGCTCTCCTGTCTCCCCTGGTCCTTCTCTTCACTAGACTAGTCATGTCTTCTGTCCATCCATGGTTCACTCAGATGTTTCTCTTTTCTTTTTTCTTTCTTTCTTTTCTTCCTTCTTTCCTGTCTTTCTTTCTTTCTTTCTTTCTTTCTTCCTTCCTTCCTTCCTTCCTTCCTTCCTTCCTTCCTTCCTTCCTTCCTTCCTTCCTTCCTTCCTTCCTTCCTGTCTTTCCTTCCCTTCCCTCTTTCTTTCTTTCCTTCCTTTCCTCCCTTCCACTTCCCTCCCTCCCTCCTTCCTTTTGCTCTGGAAAACAGTTTGACCTCCTTCCTCTCTGTGGCAGCCCCTCAAATATTGGAAGATGCTCTCCTATCTTCCCTGGTCCTTCTCTTCACTAGATTAGCCATGTCTTCTGTCCATCCATGGTTCACTCAGATGCCTTTCTTTCTTTCTTTCTTTCTTTCTTTCTTTCTTTCTTTCTTTCTTTCTTTCTTTCTTTCTTTCCTTCCTTCCTTCCTTCCTTTCCTTCCTTCCTTCCTTCCTTCCTTCCTTCCTTCCTTCCCTCCCTTCCACTTCCTTTCCTCCCTCCTCCCTCCCTCCCTTCCTTCCTTCCTTTTGCTCTGGAAAACAGCTTGACCTCCTTCCTCTCTGTGGCAGTCCCTCAAATATTGGAAAACTTCTATCCTGTCTCCCCTGGTCCCTCTCTTCACTAGACCAGCCATGCCCAGTTCCTGCAACCGTTCATCGTATGTTTTAGTCCCCTCATCATACTGGTTGCTCTAGATTGATCAATGGGGCAACGTTCACTTAACAGGTGTCTCACTTAGCAACAGAAGGTTTGGGCTCCAATGTGGTGGTAAGTCAACATTCCTTTTTTAAGAAGAAGAGAAGGAAAAAAGGAGGCCCCGCCTAACAACATCCAAAAAATGAGGCTGAGATAACTCTTCTCTAACCACCCTTCCCTAAACTCTGCACATGTGCAGAGACAAAGATCTGAGGCAAGAGAGATGGTGATTTCCTTTCATAAGAGAGATTTTTAAAAGCCTACTCTATCTGTATCTTGGCTATTCAGCTATAGGTAGTCCTCGATTTACGAACACAATCAAGCCCAAAATTCTCTGTTGCTAAGTGAGACAGTAGGTATGTGAATTCCCTCTCCCCCTTTTACGACCTTTCTTGCCACAGTTGTTAAATGAATCACTGCAGTTGTTAAACAAGTAACACACTTGTACAGTGTATCTGGCTTCCCCGCTGACTTCGCTTGTCAGATGGTCGCAAAAGGGGACGCGACAACTGTCATAAATACGAGCCAGTTGCCAAGCGTCTTGAGTTTTGATCAAGTGAACCGCGGGGGATGCTGTGATGGTCGTAAGTGTGAAATCGCTTAATCCAGTGCCATTGTAATGCTGAACGGTCACTAAACGAACTGTTGTAAGTTCGAGGACTAACCTGTATTACATTTTCATTAGATGCCTTCTGTGTCTTGGTTGCCTGAGTTCTTTTTGCCGACAAAGAAAATCCTTTGTGTAAAGTTTTGTTACTTGAAATGTCTTAGAATATTAATATTAAAAGTTTTGTTCCCCTCCAGTAGCAGGAGAGTTGGTATTGAGTACCGTATTTTTCGGCATATAAAACACATTTTTCCCCCCTAAAAGAGGGTGAAAATTTGGATGCGTCTTATACACCAAATGTAGCCCTGCCCACCTGCCGGCCCCCTTGAAAATGGGCGGCGCAGAGGCGGCAATAGGTTATGGCAATCCCTGCAGCCTGAAACAGCTGATCTTCGGGAGGCCGATCCAACCCACAATCAGCTGCTTGTGCTAATCAGGCTGTGCTGAAGCTGAAGTTAAAACGGGCTGTTTGCTGCAAGGAGGCAAATCGCTGGGAGGCAGAAGCAGATTTTTTTTCTTGTGCTAATCAGGCTGTGCTGAAACTGAAACAGGCTGTTTACTGTTTCCTGCAAGGAGGTAAATTGCTGGGAAGCAGATATTTTTTTCTTGTTTTCCTCCCCAAAAAAGATAGGTGTGTCTTATAATCCAGAGCGTCTTATACACCGAAAACTACGGTATCTTTTTCCCCCCTCTCATTCAGACAAAGTGCTGAGCCACACGCAGAAGCTGTATGGGTCCTGGGTGCGGGGGCAGTCTGCAGGGGGTTGCCGTAACAACAGCACCTTCCCCACGAACCCCAAGTTCTGGCTGAGAGTCTGCGAGCAGAGCGAGCTGTGCATCGCCCTCCTGCAGAAGCCCCGGAAGCACAGCACCGATTGGGCTGGCAGGATTCGCGCCTGGCCTCGCCTCCCGGAAGCCGACCCGTCCCTGGTGGATAACGTCCGAGGGAAGAATTACCATGCCGTGGGCTTGCACATATGGAAGGTAGGAAAGATGAGCTGGCTGCGCAGGCAGATGAGTCCTTTCCGTTTTCCTGGAAGTAAGCCCTCCCGAGCTCCGTTTTCTCTGGCAGAGGGCAGGAGGCCGTCGCAGCTGAAAACGGAGCTTGCTGAGCCCGTTTTCGCTGGCAGAACCCTCAGGCCGCCACAGGCACCCACCGCCCAAACACGAGTGATGTTGAGCTGGCCACGCCCTCCCAGCCCACCGACGTCAAACACAACCCTGACGCGGCCCTCAACGAAATCGAGTTTTGACACCCCTGCACCAGAGGTGGGTTTCAACAGGTTCTGACCAGTTCTGGAGAACCGGTAGCGAAAATTTGAGTAGTTCAGAGAACCGGTAGTAAAAATTTTGACTGCCCCTGCCCGCCATCTATTCTTTGCCTCCTAAGTCCCAGCTGATCGAGAGGAAATGGGGATTTTCCAGGAGCCTTCCCCTGGACTGGGGTGGGAATGGAGATTTTACAGTATCCTTCCCGTGCCACGCCTACCAAGCCATGCCACGCCCACCAAGCCACACCCACACAACTGGTAGTAAAAATTCTGACTGGCCCCGCCCCCCATCTATTCTGTCTCCCAAGTCCCAGCTGATTGGGAGGAAATGGGTATTTTCCAGTAGCCTTCCCCTGGATTGGGGAGGGAATGGAGATTTTACAGTATCCTTCCCTTGCCACGCCCACCAAGCCACACCCACCAAGCCATGCCACGCCCACCAAGCCACACCCACAGAACTGGTAGTAAAAATTCTGACTGGCCCCGCCCCCATCTATTCTCTGCCTCCCAAGTCCCAGCTGATCAGGAGGAAATGTGGATTTTGCAGTAGCCTTCCCCTGGATTGGGGAGGGAATGGAGATTTTACAGTATCCTTCCCTTGCCACGCCCACCAAGCCACACCCACCAAGCCATGCCACACCCACAGAACTGGTAGTAAAAATTCTGACTGGCCCCGCCCCCATCTATTCTCTGCCTCCCAAGTCCCAGCTGATCGGGAGGAAATGGGGATTTTTTAAAAAAATTTTATTTACATTTATATCCCGCCCTTCTCCGAAGACTCAGGGCGGCTTACATTGTGTAAGGCAAGAGTCTCATCCTATTTGTATATTTATATACAAAGTCAACTTATTACCCCCCCAACAATCTGGGTCCTCATTTTACCTACCTTATAAAGAATGGAAGGCTGAGTCAACCTTGGGCCTGGTGGGACTGGAGCCTGCAGTAATTGCAGGCAGCTGTGTTTAATAACAGGCTGTCTTACAGCCTGAGCCACACCGCGGCCCTGGAGTAGCCTTCCCCTGGATTGGGGAGGGAATGGAGATTTTACAGTATTCTTCCCCAGCCACGCCCACCAAGCCATGCCACGCCCACCAGCCACACCCACAGAACCGGTAGTAAAACATTTTTGAAATCCACCACTGCCCTGCACGAAACAAATGGTTGTAAGTCGAGGACTTCGTGTATTTCAGCCCCGCGCTGCTCTCTTGTCTTCCAGATTGAGAAGAAACAGTTCAACCTTCCCAAGACGTTCTCCGCGCCCCCGGTAGCGAGCACGGCGTGTCATTCCTTCAACCGAGAGGTGCATCTCCATTGTGAGCTTTCTCCTGGATACTACCTGGTCGTTCCCAGCACTTTCTTGAACAATACGGAAGGGAATTTCCTGCTCCGGGTTTTCTCCAGTGGCAGAATTTCTCTCAGGTACCTTCCACCCAGGGTGGGATGGGTGGCATTGGGAAGAGAGATCGGTGGGATCCTTGAATCTGTGGTCCTTCACTTACGAGTGCAACGCAGCCCAAAGTTTCTGTGGTTAAGCGAGACATTCTGTCGTGTCCCACTCCTCCGCTGACGGCCGGGTCGGGGAAGTCCGTATCAGGCGTGCCTCTGCAGCTCTGCCAAAGTCCTATCAGAGTTCTCAAGGCAGGCAGGAGACCAGGAAGTGACTTCAGCAATCCAAGTTAGACTTTGCCTGACTCAGAGAATGCCAGAAAGCAGATCCTTTATATAGGCCATGGGGTGTGGCTCCATGACTCAGCACTTATCCAGGCCTGCCCCTCCCTTCCTTTTGCTGACGTCGCCTCTCCATTCTCCAGAAGCGAGGATCTCTCCAGCCTCCAGCTGTTGGTAATCTTAGCTCGTGACTGGCTTCACATTCTTCAGGCTCACATGCTGTGGGGGAGGGGTTTAGTTGCTCCGTTTGCCTGGGCATGGTGCCAGGACTGGGGGCTGAAGGCACGTCAGGCCCTTCGTCTTGCTCGGCCTGTCTGGGCATGGTGCCAGGGCTGGGGGCTGGAGGCATTCTAGGACATTCTTCCGAACTATCAACGTCCGGCAGGAGATAAGAGGGGCCCGGCTGCGGCAGGGGGAGCGAGCGAGACACAACACATTCGTTCAGATAATTCTGACCTGTTTTTAACCACCTTTCCTCCCACCGTTGTTAAGTGAATCCCTGCACTTATTAAATTAGTGGAAACGGTTGTTAAGTAGCTCTGGCTTCCCCTTTGACTATGCTGGTCAGAAGGCCGCCAAAGGGGATCGCTGCAACCGTCATAAATGCGAGTCAGTGGCCAAGCATCTGAATTTTGATCATGTGGTCCACGGGGATGCTGCAGTTTGTCGTAAGCGTGAAAAACGGCCGTAAGTTGCTTTTCTCAGTGTTGTTGTCCCTTTGAATATGGTCACTGAATGGATGGTCATAAGTCGATGGACTTACAACAACAACTAAGACCAGAATTTGTGTTGCCGAGAAATTTGTTAAATGCGGTTTTGCTCCGTTTTATGGCTTCTCCTGCCATAGTTGTTAAGTGAGTTACTTGCAATTGATAAGTTACTAACCTGGTTGTTAAGTGAATCTGGCCACCCTATTGACTTTGCTTGTCAGAAGATCACAAATGGTGATCACATGACCTGGGGGCATTTGCGAACATCATGAATATGAACCAGTTGCCAAACGTCTGAATTTTGATCACACGACTGCGGGAATGCTGCAAAGGTCATAAACTAGAACAGAGGTTTCAAACCTTGGCAACTTTAAGCCTGGCGGACTTCAACTCCCAGAATTCTCCAGCCAGCAAAGCTTACTCTCTTGTAATCCCTTCCTCTGCAATCTCTCCACTTTAAGAGATTAAAAGAAAAAGAAACAGATACAGCTGGCTGGGGAATTCTGGGAGTTGAAGTCCGCCAGGTTTAAAGTTGCCAAGGTTGGAGACCCCTGAACTAAAATAATAACTTTTATCGTCACTTTGAATGTACACAAATTGGCATACTTTAAAATGAAATATCATTGCATACAGCTCTCAAAGGGTCACCGCCTCCAATATATACTACATAAGCATGACAAAATAAATGTGGACAAAACTATGCATACACCCACATACACGCATGTAAGGTCGCACTTGGAATCTTGCATCCAGTTTTGGTTGCCACGATGTAAAAAAGATGTGGAGACTCTAGAAAGAGCGCAGAGAAGAGCAACAAAGAGGGTTCGGGGACTGGAGGCTAAAAACCACTGGTGAAAACCAATTTTTTTTTACTACCAGTTCAGTGGGCGTGGCTTGGTGGGCATGGTGTGGTGTGGTTTGGTGGGTGTGGCAGGGGAAAGCTACTGCAAAATCTCCATTCCCACCCCACTCCAGGGGAGGAATACTGCAAAATCTCCATTCCCTCCCCACTCCTGGGGGAAGGATATTGCGAAATCTTCATTCCCTCCCCACTCTGGGACTAGCCAGAGGTGGTATTTGCCAGTTCTCAGAACTACTCAAAATTTCCACTACTAGTTCTCCCGAACCTGTCAGAACCTGCTGGATTTCACCCCTGGCTAAAACATATGACAAACAGTTGCAGGAACTGGGTGTGTCTAGTTTAATGAAAAGAAGGACTAGGGGTGACATGATAGCAGTGTTCCAATATCTCAGGGGCTGCCACAAAGAAGAGGGAGTTGGGCTGTTCTCCAAAGCATCTGAGGGCAGAACAAGAAGCAACAGGTGGAAACTAATCAAGGAGAGAAGCAACTTAGAACTAAGGAGAAATTTCCTGACAGTTAGAACAATTAATCAGTGGAACAACTTGCCTCCAGAAGTTGCGAATGCTCCAACACTGGACGTTTTTAAGAAGAGATTGGACAACCATTTGTCTGAAGTGGTGTAGGGTTTCCTGCCTAAGCAGGAGGTTGGACTAGAAGACCTCCAAGGTCCCTTCCAACTCTGTTATTCTAAATTCTAAATATATGACACAGAGAAACCACAGAGTCTGCTTCGGATGTATAGATGTACATGGTGAGAAAAAAGAATCTTGCAAGTTTACCAGACAGATGGCTTAAACCAGGGGTCTGCAAACTTGGCTCTTTTAAGACTTGTGGACTTCAACTCCCAGAGTTCCTGAGCCAGCGAAGCAAAGCTGGCTGAGGAACTCTGGGAGTTGAAGTCCACAAGTCTTAAAAGAGCCAAGTTTGCAGACCCCTGGTCTCGGGAACAAAGCTGTTCCAGAATCTGGTAAAAGTCCTGCTAGAAATACTTCGAAAAACTGTGAAATACAGTCATCCGTCACATTTGTCAGCATCGTTGTGGGAACTTTGAACGGCCACTAAATGAACAGTTGTAAGTCGAGGACTTAGGTATATTAAAATTTTAATTTTTTTTTAAGAAAAGGGTTTTTTTTTTTTAAAAAAAAAAATCAGGGTTGGGGAGTTAGGGCCAGGAGAAGCCACATGATAGATCAATTTTTTTTCTTCCTTCTCTGCCTTTCTGCCTCCTCCGTCTCTCGCAAGTGAGATCAAGCTGCCTTTGCTGGATAACACCATCCACGAAGCGTTCCCAGGGGGCGAGTGGGAGACGGCTCAGCTGGAGGGATCGTGGAAGAAAGGCCACAGCGCCGGGGGCAGCCGCAACTTCCCTTCGTTCCACACCAATCCCTGCTTCCCTTTGTCGGTTCCCGCCGGGTTTGGACAGAGAAGCGTCAAGGTGTCCCTCCGTCAGCACTGCCCGGATAACAAGTGCCGTCCCATTGGCTTTCATATCTTCCAGGTAATCTTGAGGTTCTCTTGTGGCCTGTTGGCTGTTGGCCCCTCCAGGGGCTGAATCAGAGGAGGAGGAGGCATGGGAGTCAGGGTCAGCGAGGGGGAAGAGGGAATGGAGCTGGCAGAGAGAGAGTGTTCTGTCCCCCTCCCCACCTCTCAGAGAAGACGCAGAGGCGCGTGTCCCACAGTCCTTTATATTTACAACAGACCTGACTTTCGGTAGTGGATGACAGACTTGGCAGCGACAGTGCAAAGGCCTGCCAAGTTCCGAGTTCCTTATCTCTTACGGAGATAGGAGCCCACGTGTCCAAAATCCGTTGCCAAGAGCTCACAGAAAAATCCTTTGCACAATCCAGGCCTTTTAACTCCCAAACGACCGATCTGCAGTTCACACTTGGTAGCTTTTTGTCCGTCACAAGGGCCAGATGGCAACTCCACCTGCTTTTATCCCCTGTGGGGTGTGGCTCAGTGACTCAGCAATCTCTGGGCCTGCCACACTTCTTCCTTTGCTGCGCACGCTTATCTTTTCGTCTCTGCCTCGGGTCAATCCAATATTGATCTTCAGCAGCTGGAACCTGAGGCGTTGCCAGGGAGGAGGAGGGTCCGGGAGAGGGAGGCTTTGTCAGCTCCTCCCCATCACTCTCAGAGTCATCCTCCTCCCTGAGGACAGGCTCGGGGGCCGGAGTCACAACAGAGAGAGAGAGAGACAGAGGTGGAGCCTGGGCCGTCCATCAGCCCTCAGAGGGAGAGTCAACAGCCCCCAGGTTTGGTGGCGGCTGATGAGGAAGAGGAGGGTCCAGCGCCTGACGCGCAGATGCGCAGAAGGCAGAGGAGAGGAGAGCAGTGGAAATCCATGGGCCGGTCCTTGGGACGGAAGAGCCACTGCTGCTAGCGAAGCCCCACCTTAGCTCTGGGGAAAAAAGGCAGGGGAGTGGAAATGAATAGGTGTGGCAGACAACTATTCATCTCCCAGCTGGACGGACTTGTTAGCCTGCGGTGAGAGAGGAACTTTTTGCCTGCGTTCCTAATAAAGGGATCTTGGAGTTAACCTCAGAGGGTTTGGGGAGCTGGCTCAGAACAGGTTCGTGGTTGCTGATTGAATTCCAGCAGCGTTTCTCAACCTGGGTCACTTGAAGGTGGCAGGAACTTCAACTCCCAGAATTCCCCAGCCGGCACTTTCTGTGTTCATCATCAAGAGCAGTCGGTTGCCAAGCCTCCAAATTTTGATCCAGTCGCCATAGAGATGCTGCAGTGGTCCCAAATATGACAATCGGCCCCTAAGTCATTTGTCGCAGGGCCGTAACTAAATGAACCGTTCGAGTCCGGGAACTTCCTGTAATTCAGAAACCGTCCCATAATATGAGCTTGTAAATGGATTTTCCTGCTGGAGTTCTTGACTGCGCCGGGCACTTTTGTCGTTCTGTGTGTTCAGGCATGACAATGAATCCTGTAACCTGTGATGATTTTCAAATCAACTTCCAACCATGGCTTCAAATCCTGATTGCCAGATGTGAAGCAGCAGCTGTCTGTGGCCAAGATCTGAGTTCGGGTTCTGAGTAAACCCATCCATAGATAGAAAAGGGTCTTGATTTATTTCATTAGCGTATGGCAATCACTGATATACAGATTTAAATAAAGCATCAGCAAACACACACACATGTAGTCCTCGACTTATGACCACCACTGAGCCCAGCATTTCTGCTGCTAAGCGAGACAAGCCTTGAGTGAGTTTTGCCGACCTTTTATGACTTTTCTATGCCAAAGGTGCCAAGCGAATCACTGCAGTTGTTAAATGTGCAACAGGGTTGTTAAGTGAATCTGGCTTCCCCATTGACTTTGCTCGTCAGAAGGTTGCAAAAAATACATGATCCCGGAACAATACAACCGTCGTAAATATGAGTCATTTCATTTCATTTTTCATTTATTAAATTTTTATACCGCCCTTCTCCCGAAGGACTCAGGCTGCAGCCATCTAGGACAGTGGTCTCCAACCTTGGCAATTTTAAGCCTGGTGGACTTCAACTCCCAGAATTCCCCAGCCAGCAAAGCTTACTCTCTTGTAATCCCTTCCTCTGCAATCTCACCACTTTAAGAGATTAAAAGAAAAAGAAACAGATACAGCTGGCTGGGGAATTCTGAAGTCCGCCAGGCTTAAAGTTGCCAAGATTGGAGACCCCTGATCTAGGAGATCACATGTTAGTACCACTTTATAATGCCTTGGTAAGGCCACACTTGGAATATTGCATCCAGTTTTGGTCGCCACGATGTAAAAAAGATGTTGAGACTCTAGAAAGAGTGCAGAGAAGAGCAACAAAGATGACTAGGGGACTGGAGGCTAAAACATATGAAGAACGGTTGCAGGAACTGGGTATGTCTAGTTTAATGAAAAGGAGGACTAGGGGAGACATGATAGCAGTGTTCCAATATCTCAGGGGCTGCCACAAAGAAGAGGGAGTCAAACTATTCTCCAAAGCACCTGAGGGTAGAACAAGAAGCAATGGGTGGAAACTGAGCAAAGAAAGAAGCAACTTAGAACTAAGGAGAAATTTCCTGACAGTTAGAACAATTAATCAGTGGAACGACTTGCCTGCAGAAGTTGTGAATGCTCCAACACTGGAAATTTTTAAGAAAATGTTGGATAACCATCTGTCTGAGATGGTGTAGGGTTTCCTGCCTGGGCAGGGGGTTGGACTAGAAGGCCTCCAAGGTCCCTTCCAACTCTGTTGTTATGTTATGTTATGTTATGTTATGTTATGTTATGTTATGTTATGTTATGTTATGTTATGTTATGTTATGTTATGTTATGTTATGTTATGTTATGTTATGTTATGTTAAATGAAGACAGTTCTATAATTATAATCATATATTTAGATATTTTATTATTTATAATACAATTATAATTATTATAGGACATAATCATATAATTAAAAGAGCTGCGGACCTCGGAAACGTAAAATATAATTATAGGGATGACTTTGTTATTTCTCCTCAGGTTCCCAGTGACAACAACCATGTGAAAATGGCCTCCACGGCTTTCCTGCAATTGGAGCCGGTGGTTAGTTGTGTGCCTCATTGCTACTCTCAGGAAATAAGTCAGACGTGTCGGCTGCCTTCAGGGAATTACGCCATTGTCCCATCGACATACTTGCCCGACACGGAGGGCAGCTTTACAGTGATTGTAGCAAGGAAGATAGACAGGTGAGAAGAAAAATACTTCATAGCCACTCAGTCAATCCAGCCTGCTTCAATCAGATGTGGCGGCAACTCAGTCTGGGTGAGAATTTAGTGTGTGTGGGGGTGGATTTTAATTCTAATTTTTCGGGAGCACAGCAAGCTGTTTGAAAGCCCTTCTAGATCAGAGTTGGGCAGCCTTGGAATCTTTAATGTGCATGGAGTTCAACTCCCAGGAATCCCCAGCCGACATGTAGATAGACCCCCCCCAAAAAAAAAAAAGATCCCATTTTTATTTATTTATTTATTTATTATTTTTTAATTTGAATTTATATCCCGCCCTTCTCTGAAGACTCAGGGCGGCTTACATTGTGTAAGGCAATAGTCTCATCCTATTTGTATATTTATATACAAAGTCAACTTATTGCCCCCCCAACAATCTGGGTCTTCATTTTACCTACCTTATAAAGGATGGAAGGCTGAGTCAACCTTGGGCCTGGTGGGACTCGAGCCTGCAGTAATTGTAATTGCAGGCAGCTGTGTGTTAATAACAGGCTGCATTAGCCTGGTGAGCCACTTCCCAGCCCAAAATTCCCAGAATTTTGATTCTACCACTGAACAGGAGATTGAGCTTGATGATCTCACTGGGCCTTTTCAACTCTCAGCTGAGGTATTTGTCATAATCCCCCAATTGTATTGGATGGATGGATGGATGGATGGAAGGAAGGAAGGAACGGACGAAAGGGAGGGAGAGGGAAGGAAGGAAGGAAGGAAGGAAAGGAGGAAATGGAGGAAAAGAAAAGATGGAGGAAAGGGAGGAAGGAAGGAAAGGAGGAGATGAATGAAAAGAATAGATGGAGGAAAGGGAGGAAGGGAACGAAGGAAGGAAAGGCAATGGAGGAAATGGAGGAAAAGAAGAGATGGAGGAAAGGGAGGAAGGGAAAGAAGGAAGGAAAGGAGGAGATGGAGGAAAGGAAGAGACGAGGAAAGGGAGGGAGAGAAGGAAGGAGAGAGGGAGTAAAGAAGGAAAGAGTGATTGGATGGATAGTTGGATGCATGGGAGGAAGCAAGGAACAAAAGTGGATAGAGGAAGGAAGGAAAAATAAAATGAAGGAAGGAAAAAGAGAAAGGAGGAGATGGAGGAAAGGAAGAGACAAAGGGAGGGGAGGGAGGGAAGGAAAACGAAGGAAGGAGAAAGGGAGGAAAGAAAGAAGGAAAGAGAGTGAATGGATGGATAGATGGTTGGCTGGACGCATGGGAGGAAGGAAGGAACGAAAGTGGATGGAGGAAGAAAGAAAAAGGAAAGAAGGAGAAAGGAGGGAAGGAAGACACACAGTGGTCTGCTGTGTGATGCGCCGAGGTTTTTTTTCCCCTGCTGCTTGTAATGAAGAAAAAACACCAGGAGCTTGGAGGAATTCTCCCTTCTGCACTTTGGTCTCTTCTAATGAGGTTGTGTTTGCTTTCCCACAGGAAGAGCATTTGGAGCAAGGAGACTTTGGGACAAAGGCTGCAAGAGGTGAGCTCTTCCTTCGTTCGGGATTTGGCAGCGTACGGTTTCACACACAAACACACACACCCCGTCCAAAGAAAACAACACAGCGTTCAGTAACCAAAAAGTCACGGACCAAGGAGAAAAAAATGAAGAACAGCCGAGATCAGAATCGTAGTGGGTGGAAAAAGGAAAGTTACAGGCATGTCAAGAGGGGGGCAACTCTATTGCCACGGTGTTAAAAAGCTGTAAGAGAAGAAGAATTTAAATGTTTCCAGCTAGTGCTGGCTTCTTTCAGGGCTGCCCGAATTAAGGGGACATTTCCACTAGGCTAAAACTTTGGCTGTTTAGGGACTAGAACTCCCAGTCTCCTGGTGATTGGCCGAAAGTCACGCAGCCAGTTTTCATGCTTAAGGTGGGACTAGAACTCCCAGTCTCCTGGTGATTGGCCCAAAGTCACCCAGCCTGATTTCATGCTTAAGGCTTGACTAGAACTCCCAGTCTCCTGGTGATTGGCCCAAAATCACCCAGCCGGTTTTCATGCTTAAGGTGGGACTAGAACTCCCAGTCTCCTGGAGATTGGCCCAAAGTCACCCAGTTGGTTTTCATGCTGAAGGTGGGACTAGAACTCCCAGTCTCCTGGCGATTGGCCCAAAGTCACCCAGCCGGTTTTCATGCTTAAGGTGGGACTAGAACTCCCAGTCTCCTGGTGATTGGCCCAAAGTCACCCAGCCTGATTTC
The DNA here is from genome assembly GCF_028640845.1 of Ahaetulla prasina. NCBI lineage: Eukaryota > Metazoa > Chordata > Lepidosauria > Squamata > Colubridae > Ahaetulla > Ahaetulla prasina. Next base: position 109,164,885 of record NC_080544.1, read on the forward strand.
ATGCTTAAGGTGGGACTAGAACTCCCAGTCTCCTGGTAATTGGCCCAAAGTCACCCAGCCGGTTTTCATGCTTAAGGTGGGACTAGAACTCCCAGTCTCCTGGAGATTGGCCCAAAGTCACCCAGTTGGTTTTCATGCTGAAGGTGGGACAGAACTCCCAGTCTCCTGGCGATTGGCCCAAAATCACCCAGCCAGTTTTCATGCTTAAGGTGGGACTAGAACTCCCAGTCTCCTGGTGATTGGCCCAAATTCACCCAGCCAGTTTTCATGCTTAAGGTGGGACTAGAACTCCCAGTCTCCTGGAGATTGGCTCAAAGTCACCCAGCCGGTTTTCATGCTTAAGGCTTGACTAGAACTCCTAGTCTCCTGGCGATTTGGCTCAAATTCACCCAGCCAGTTTTCATGCTTAAGGTGGGACTAGAACCCCCAGTCTCCTGGCGATTGGCTCAAAGTCACCCAGCCGGTTTTCATGCTTAAGGTGTGACTAGAACTCCCAGTCTCCTGGCAATTGGCCCAAAGTCACCCAGCCAGTTTTCATGCTTAAGGCTTGACTAGAACTCCTAGTCTCCTGGTGATTGGCCCAAAGTCACCCAGCCTGATTTAATGCTTAAGGTGGGACTAGAACTCCCAGTCTCCTGGCAATTGGCCCAAACTCACCCAGCTGGTTTTCATGCTTAAGGTGGGACTAGAACTCCCAGTCTCCTGGCGATTGGCCCAAAGTCACCCAGCCGGTTTTCATGCTTAAGGTGGGACTAGAACTCCCAGTCTCCTGGCGATTGGCTCAAAGTCACCCAGCTGGTTTTCATGCTTAAGGCTTGACTAGAACTCCTAGTCTCCTGGCGATTGGCTCAAATTCACCCAGCCGGTTTTCATGCTGAAAGTGGGACTAGAACTCCCAATCTCCTGGAGATTGGCCCAAAGTCACCCAGCCGGTTTTCATGCTGAAGGTGGGACTAAAACTCCCAGTCTCCTGGTAATTGGCCCAAAGTCACCCAGCCGGTTTTCATGCTTAAGACTTGACTAGAACTCCCAGTCTCCTGGCAATTGGCCCAAAGACACCCAGCTGGTTTTCATGCTTAAGGTGGGACTAGAACTCCCAGTCTCCTGGCGATTGGCTCAAAGTCACCCAGCCGGTTTTCATGCTTAACGTGGGACTAGAACTCCCAGTCTCCTGGCAATTGGCCGAAAGTCACCCAGCCGGCTTTCATGCTTAAGGTGGGACTAGAACTCCCAATCTCCTGGTGATTGGCCCAAAATCAGCAGCCGGCTTTCACACCTAAAGGGGTACTAGAGGTCATAGTCTCCTGGTTTCTAGATCAGCCCTTCTGTATCCATCTACTAGAACTCCCAGTCTCCTGGTAATTGGCCCAAAGTCACCCAGCCGGTTTTCATGCTTAAGACTTGACTAGAACTCCCAGTCTCCTGGCGATTGGCCCAAAGTCACCCAGTTGGTTTTCATGCTTAAGGTGGGACTAGAACTCCCAATCTCCTGGAGATTGGCCCAAAGTCACCCAGTTGGTTTTCATGCTTAAGGTGGGACTAGAACTCCCAATCTCCTGGAGATTGGCCCAAAGTCACCCAGCCGGTTTTCATGCTTAAGGTGGGACTAGAACTCCCAGTCTCCTGGCGATTGGCTCAAAGTCACCCAGCCGGTTTTCATGCTTAACGTGGGACTAGAACTCCCAGTCTCCTGGCAATTGGCCGAAAGTCACCCAGCCGGTTTTCATGCTGAAGGTGGGACTAGAACTCCCAATCTCCTGGAGATTGGCCCAAAGTCACCCAGCCGGTTTTCATGCTGAAGGTGGGACTAGAACTCCCAATCTCCTGGAGATTGGCCCAAAGTCACCCAGCCGGTTTTCATGCTGAAGGTGGGACTAGAACTCCCAATCTCCTGGAGATTGGCCCAAAGTCACCCAGCCTGATTTCATGCTTAAGGTGGGACTAGAACTCCCAGTCTCCTGGCAATTGGCCCAAACTCACCCAGCCGGTTTTCATGCTTAAGGTGGGACTAGAACTCCCAGTCTCCTGGCAATTGGCCGAAAGTCACCCAGCTGGCTTTCATGCTTAACATGGGACTAGAACTCCCAATCTCCTGGTGATTGGCCCAAAATCAGCAGCCGGCTTTCACACCTAAAGGGGTACTAGAGGTCATAGTCTCCTGGTTTCTAGATCAGCCCTTCTGTATCCATCTGGAGGTCTCATATGCCTCATTTTCACACTCTACTAAACCATAAGCCAACCTATTAAGCCAACTAAGCATGAGGTTCTGAGATTGGCATGCAACCCTGGGGGTGTTTGCTGACAGTCTTCATCCGTTTTACCTTTAAATATTTTTCTCACCTGGTGTTTTGTTTTGGTTTGGTTTTTTTGTTCTTATAAACCACTCACAGTCACTTATATAGTGAGATAGGCTATGTGTAAATTTGATCCATCAGTTAATGCTCTGGATTCAGTGGTGGGATTCAGCCGGTTCGAACCGAATCTGGTGAACCAGTAGTTAAATTGCTGGCTGGCCTTGTCCCTTCCTGCCTGCCCCTTCCAGGAGTCCCCACACACCCCCGTTTTGGCTCCAGGTAAGTGCAGGGAGGCTTCCTAGGCCCAAAACGGGGTGGGGGTGGGGCCAAGCCCCCCCTCCCCTGCGGCCCGCTTTCGCCAGGAGGCTTCAGAGAGACCTCCTAGGCCCAAAACGGAGGTGCCCCCCCCACACACGGTCCATTTTTGCTCCCGGGGTGGGGGGGTGCAGGAGGCCGAGTGCTGCCTGTCACACCGCCTGGCCACGCCCACCAAGCCACGCCCACCGAACCAGTAGTAAAAAAATTTGAATCCCACCACTGGCTGGATTCCCACCATACTCCCAACTATATAGAACGAGCAAATTGTGATACACGGTAACTTCTAAGCGGCCACAATCCTGATGTATATTTTCCAAACAATTCTGCCTGTTAAGTGCCTCATGGTACAGGAATCCGCTAATTTCCCCCCCCCAGGCCACAGTAAGCCAATTTTTCCCTTTCTGCTCCTCTTTTCCGAACATTCCTCTGGCTTCTTTTCCGCTCTTCCCATCTCTTTTTTCATTTAAAAAGCCATAAAATAGGCTTTTTAATTTACGAGTTTATGAGCGAGATCAGAAAGTTAGTTTTATTGGGCCCGCTAAAACTTCCAAAGAAATGTGGGGGGAGGGGGAAGCTGGGGGGTGGGGGGAAGGAGGCAGAAAGTGTTCCTGATCATTTTGAATTCTTTCTTAGAATTGTAGGCTGTAAAGAATTAAAAGGACCTTTAGTCCAGGGGTCTCCAATCTTGGCAACTTTAAGCCTGGCGGACTTCAACTCCCAGAATTCCTGAGTCAGCATGGCTGCCTTTGGAATTCTGGGAGTTGAAGTCCATCATGGCTGCCTTAGGAATTCTGGGAGTTGAAGTCCATTATGGCTGGCTCAGGAATTCTGGGAGTTGAAGTCCATCATGGCTGCCTTAGGAATTCTGGAAGTTGAAGTCCATCATGGCTGGTTCAGGAATTCTGGGAGTTGAAATCCATCATGGCTGCCTTAGGAATTCTGGGAGTTGAAATCCATCATGGCTGGCTCAGGAATTCTGGGAGTTGAAGTCCACAGGTTATAAAAGAAATGGGCAACTATATTCCCTTTATGATCGGTGGACTTCAAGTCCCAGAATTCCTGAGCCAGCATGGCTGTCTTAAGAATTCTGGGAGTTGAAGTCCACCATGGCTGCCTTAGGAATTCTGGAAGTTGAAGTCCACAGGTTATAAAAGAAATGGGCAACTATAGTCCCTTTATGATCAGTGGACTTTAAGTCCCAGAATTCCTGAGCCAGCATGGCTGTCTTAAGAATTCTGGGAGTTGAAGTCCATCATGGCTGCCTTAGGAATTCTGGAAGTTGAAGTCCACAGGTTATAAAAGAAATGGGCAACTATAGTCCCTTTATGATCAGTGGACTTTAAGTCCCAGAATTCCTGAGCCAGCATGGCTGTCTTAAGAATTCTGGGAGTTGAAGTCCACCATGGCTGGCTCAGGAATTCTGGGAGTTGAAGTCCATCATGGCTGCCTTGGGAATTCTGGAAGTTGAAGTCCACAGGTTATAAAAGAAATGGGCAACTATAGTCCCTTTATGATCAGTGGATTTCAAGTCCCAGAATTCCTGAGCCAGCATGGCTGTCTTAGGAATTCTGGGAGTTGAAGTCCACTATGGCTGGCTCAGGAATTCTGGGACTTGAAGTCCACAAGTCATAAAAGGCCCATCATTCCCCACCCCGAGGAACATCTTTGACTTGCAGCCAATTTTTGTACAGAAGTAGATTGAGTGACCTCCCAGCTCCATTTTCTCTTCCATGCTGGCTGAGGAATTCTGGGAGCTGAAGTCCACAAGTTTTAAAATTGCCAAGGTTGACAAATACTGATCTCGATTAAGAGATTAAAATCTGAATATCCTCCTGCATCCCAATTGGGTCCATCACTAAAGCCCTCAATGAGTCTTTTCTCTAATTATCAAATACAGGTAGTCCTCGACTTACAACCATCCATTTAATAACCGTTTGAAGTTACAACAGGACTGAAAAAAGTGACTCATGATCATTTAGCACACTTACCTTGCAGTATCCCTATGGTCATGTGATTAAAATTTGGGTGATTCGCTTTACAACTGCAATCATTCATTTAACAGTCATAAAATGGGGCACAACTCAGAAAACGGTCATAAAATGGGGCACAACTCAGAAAACGGTCATAAAATGGGGCACAACTCATGTAACAACTGCCTTGCTAGGCAGCAGAAATTTTGGCCTCAATTGTGGTTGTAAGTTGAGGACTATCTGTCTGTTGTTAAGAATTCTTGTGTTTCTCATTTTTCTTGGATGAGTTTCTCAAGCTTCCTGTTCTGTAAAATTCCTGTTTTGTAAAAGCAACATCCTGAAGTCGGTAACCTATTTTTTTTTCTTTTATTTTTATATAATAGTTTTTATTAAACGTTTTCCAGCTTTAAAAAACATATGTACAAAAGAAAAGAGAAAAAATAAAAAGAAACAAACAAATACAAATACAAACAAGTAAAAAACAAGCAACACAACAGTGTGATGTAATTTTACAGCTTTCCGTATCAACATGTATATTCTGCTTATGTAATTCAATATTCCATGTTTGCCTTATCATAAATTTTAACAACTCTAGTAATAGTATAATAATTATGTTACATTATATATTATATATAACATATTATAATAACATAATACGTTCTGATTTTACATATATACAATTATCTCTATATTATATACAATAATTTTAGAACTGTTTCTCATTTTTCTTGGATGAGTTTCTCATGTCATTTCTGTGTCCAAATTCTTGTTCTGTAAAAGCAACATATACTGAAGTCTGTAACCTATTTTATTTTTCCTTTTTGACTTATCCAAGTTATTTGTTTTTAATCTCTTCCTTTCCCATCCTCTTGGTTTCTGCAGGTCTCTTTCAAGGCTGTGATGAAAATGTAATTTTTGGAGTGATCCTTTTCCTGCAGGAAGACATAAGGGAGACCTTTAGAAGGAAGCCAAACTTGTTTTAGTTTAAATTGAAATCATTCCAAAATCTACGTTGGATCTCCAAGCTTCTTGGGTTAGAAGAACATCTGTGACTTTTAACCAACTTTTCTGTAGAAACAAACTTGAGTGACATCCCAGCTCAAGTTTCCCTCCTGTTTTGGTTTTTTTTTCCCCCTTTTTTAAAAAAATACATATCTGAATTTCAACTGATGTTGAAATCGTCAAAATTTCTTCCTGGTTTTGCCTGTGTTTCTATTCCTTTCGTTTCTCATTCCGGCCACCTTTAAACATCGATGAAAATTTGTGTACATGTGATGATGTTCAAATTGGTTTTGGGTCCGTGGCGAATAATATTCTTTCGGTGTGGTGTGCGTGCTTGTATTTTCGTAGCGATCAGCACTTCTGCAGAGAGATAGGATTGCCAACGAAAACGGAAGGAACGATGCTGGAAAAAGAAGATGCGGTTATAAAACACGTCAGAAAAGTTGAAGCTGCAAAAAAGTTGGAATGCGCCACAATCGGAGCTTTGGCCGTCCAAAAGATTTTGAATTTGAACTATTCCAATTTTCCTCCCTGGCCTCATCTTGAGTTGAAAAAAAAATAAAATGAGACATTTTGATTATTGATGAAGTGTTTTGGGCTCAAAACTGAGGGTTTTTTGAAAGCGAACCAAAGATGCTTTGAGCTGGAAATATTTTCCTAAATGATCAAGACAATCTTTCAAAATGCGCGTCAGCCATTTTGTGTTCAAAGGGAGACGTTTTACAGTCGAGAGAGGTCAGAATGAATGGGTTTTGCACACCGCCAGTGCTGGGTTCTTCTAGTCTGTAGGGCTCAAGAGCAATAAAATTAGAGCATAAATTTGGTTTCCAGTATACAAACATCAGTGTCTGCATGATGTGGTCAAAACAGGGTAAGTGGATTTGTGAATTCTGTAGTGTATATAGTGACATCATTTTATCACAAGCGTCCGTTGGGTTATTTGCGCAAGACATCATTATGGCTTGTGCTGGACTCTTTTATCACATGGTAGGTCTGCTCTAAACCAGGTTCCGGCCCTGTTTAAACCTGGTCTAGGCCAGCCCAGAGATCCTAGCTCTCCAGATACTTCTGAGAGACTGTGGCATTGGTCCTCCACTGTGGATTCGTTTGTTGTTTTATAGTGCAGTTTTCCTCTTGGGCATCACCCGTACCGGAACCATTGGCTTCTTTATGACTTGTGGACTTCAACTATAAGGGCCGGTTTAGCTCACGCTGGTAAAGCCTGTTATTAAGAACACAGTAGCCTGCAATTACTGCAGGTTCGAGCCTGGCCCAAGGTTGACTCAGCCTTCCATCCTTTATAAGGTAGGTAAAATGAGGACCCAGATTGTTGGGGGGGCAATAAGTTGACTTTGTAAATATACAAATAGAATGAGACTATTGCCTTATACACTGTAAGCCGCCCTGAGTCTTCGGAGAAGGGCGGGGTATAAATGTAAACAAAAACAAAAAAAAAAACTCCCAGAATTCCTAGGCTGGCTCAGGAATTCTGGGAGTTGAAGTCCACAAGTCATAAAAGAGGTCCAATGGTTCCTCACCACTGTTATAAACAAACATCCCTCAACATTGATCTTGAACTCTTCGTGAGCTGTTGTTGAGCAGCACAGGAAGCACCTTAAATTCCCCCATAAGAGCACGACGGAAGCGGGAGACAGCGTGGCAAATTGGCAGAGAAGAGATTTACACCGCGAAATCTCTCTGGCGCTCCATTTCCTGCTCAACTCTTTATTTATTTATTTATTTATTTATTATGAAACTTATTTGCCGCCTATCTCGGGTCAAAGGCTAAATAAATGTTCGGGTGCTGCCCAAGAAAAAGATGGCGCAAAAACGAGTTGAACTGGCGGTTGTTGGAAGAAAAGAGTTATTCGTGGCTTTCTTTAGGACAGTGTTTCTCCACCTGGGCAAATTGAAGATGGGCGGACTTCAACTCCCAGAGTTCCCCAGCCAGCATGTGGGATTCTGGGAGTTGGAGTCCACCCGATTTCAAGTTGCCGCAGTTGAGAAACACCGTTCTAGTGTGCGTTTCCTTGACAATTTTTCAACGTCTATCCCATTTCATCTCTCCATTTTCTTCCATCTTTTGTTTCTTCACCCTTTTTCCTTATTTTTGTTATTTAAATTTCATCTCTCCATTTCCTTCACCTTTCCTATCTTCAGTCCGGTGTTTCCCTTATTTTTGTTATTTAAATTTCGTCTGTTCATTTTCTCCACCTTTCCTTTCGTCAGTCCAACGTTTCTCTTATTTTTGCTATTTAAATTTCATCTCTCCATTTCCTTCACCTTTCCTTTCGTCAGTCCAAAAAAAAATTTTTTTCCCCTTATTTTTGTTACTTAAAGAGAGTCACATTTGCTGGTCAAAGAACATCTGGGGAAAAAAAATGCTGTCCGTTTCCCATCCCTGCCAAAATACACGGTCCCATTTTCCCTTTTATTATCTAGGTAATTGAGACCGTGGCAGAGTTAAAATACAACTATTCAGGGAAGTGATTTCTGGAAAAGATTATACTCAATGGAGTGGCAAAGATTTTTATGGTGTTTCTGTCATAAAAAAACGTCGATCAGGAAGGTTGGAAATACCTTATAAAAGGAAGAAATGCGATATCAGGCAAAATATAAATCTGGATTATTATTTTGCTATCCCGACTTTCCTTCCAGTAGCTCATACAGTATTCGTTTCATTTTCCCTCAGTATCGTTGGAGAGCATTTTTTAAAAGATTAAGATTTGGAAACACTGTGTTTTCATTTTGTTTCTAAATAAGTGAGGTGGTGTTGAAATGTCTTTTGAAATAAAAATAATAATAATAAAAATGTGGACTAGCAATATGAAAAAAACGTGTTTGTTTATTTTTTAATTCTCTGATTTCTGATATTGGGAACATTTGCATGGCAGGTTGATAACATTTAGAGCAGAACATAGGCAGGATAACCGAATTGCAGAGTTGGAAAAGACCCTTGGTGGCCATCTAGTCTAACTCCTCTGTTCAAGCATGAGATGAAGAACGGTTGCAGGAACTCGGTATGTCTAGTTTAATAAAAAGAAGGACTAAGGGAGACATGATAGCAGTGTTCCAATATCTCAGGAGCTGCCCCAAAGAAGAGGGAGTCAAGCTATTCTCCAGAGGACCTGAGGGTAGAACGAGAAGCAATGGGTGGAAACTGATCAAGGAGAGAAGCAACTTAGAACTAAGGAGAAATTTCCTGACTGTTAGAACAATTAATAAGTGGAACGACTTGCCTGCAGAAGTTGTGAATGTTCCAACACTGGAAATTTTTAAGAAAATGTTGGATAACCATCTGACTGAGATGGTGTAGGGTTTCCTGCCTGGGTAGGGGGTTGGACTAGAAGGCCTCCAAGGTCCCTTCCAACTCTGTTGTTATATTATATTATCCCATACCATTCCAGACAAATGGCTGTCCAGTCTCTTTTTAAAAACCTCCAGTGATGAAGCACCCACAACTTCTGGAGGCAACTTCTGTTCTACTGATTTATTTATTTTTTTTATTTTTTTTATTTGCATTTATATCCCGCCCTTCTCCGAAGACTCAGGGCGGCTTACACTATGTCAAGCAATAGTCTTCATCCATTTGTATATTATATACAAAGTCAACTTATAATCTGTTGTTCTCACTGTCATAAAATTTCTCCTTAGTTCTAGGTTGTTTCTCTCCTTGATTCTTTTTTCCTCCATTATTCCTTGTCTTTGCCGCCTGCTGCTTCGGAGAATACCCCTCCTCTTTGTGGCAGCTCCTCAGATACTGGACAACTGCTATCATATCGCCCCTAGTCCTTGTTCTGTCCCCCCTCGCTTCCGTCCGAGCGATGGCTTAATTAGCCGGCACTATCAGCTCTGGCAGCAAACTAGCGAGCGTCTGCCAAGTGTCTCTGTTACCTCCCTCAACGCTGATGAGTTACCCAGGAACAAACAGTACTTCAGCTCTTAGTTAAGCAGTTAATTTGCCTGCTACGAAGAGGCACAGCAGCTCGTGCTGCCTTTATATCCTGTGGGGTGAGGCTCCATGACCCAGTACTTCCTAGGCCTGCCCCACCCCTGCTTCTGTTGTTCCCGCCTCTCCTGCCTATGAAACCTAGGATTCAGCCAGGTCTGATTGCCATCAGCTGGGTCTGGAGGCGTGGCCTAACTGTTAGGAGGTTTCTCCTCAATTCCAAGTTGCTTCTCTCCTTGATTAGTTTCCATCCATTGCTTCTTGTCCTGCCTTCAGGTCCTTTGGAGCAGGGGTCTCCAACCTTGGCAACTTTAAGACTTGTGGACTTCAACTCTCAGAATCCCTCAGCCAGCTTTGCTTACTCTCTTGTAATCTCTTCCTCTGCAATCTCTCCAGTTTGGCAGGTAAGAGAAACAGACACGTCTGCCTGAGGAACTCTGGGAGTTGAAGTCCACAAGTCTTAAAGGAGCCAAGTTTGCAGACCCCTGTGCTAACCTATGCTAAGCAAGTAGAGATCAATATAACAGCCACTTGTTCACTCCCACCGTATCTCCTTCCTGGGTTTGCCCACCTGCCTCCTGATCCTACCGCTACCTGTTCAGTCACAAATTCAACTTACGCACTTAAACCTTGAATGACCCGGAGGCTGTTAATAATGACATGTTTGCAACCTTCAAACCAACTTCGATTGTGCAACATACGGTAGTCCTCGACTTATCACCAGAGTTGAGCTCATTTCTGTTACTAAGTGAGATGTGTTTGTTAAGTGGATAGCTCAGGCTGGTACAGCCTGTTATTAAGAACACAAAGCCTGCAATTACTGCAGGTTCAAGCCCGGCCCAAGGTTGACTCAGCCTTCCATCCTTTATAAGGTAGGTAAAATGAGGACCCAGATTGTTGGGGGGGCAATAAGTTGACTTTGTAAAAATATACAAATAGAATGAGACTATTGCCTTATACACTGTAAGCCGCCCTGAGTCTTCGGAGAAGGGCGGGGTATAAATGTAAACAAAACAAAAAAAGTGTGTTTTGCCCATTTTCCGGCCTTTCCGGCCACGATTGTTAAATGAATCACTGCCGTTGTTAAATGAGTAACGTGGTTCTTACGTGAACCCGACTTCCCCATTCTGACTTTGCTTATCAGAAGTGCCACAAAGGATAGGATAGGATAGGATAGGATAGGATAGGATAGGATAGGATAGGATAGGATAGGACAGGACAGGAGAGGACAGGACAGGACAGAATAGAATAGAATAGAACAGAATTTTTTATTGGCCAAGTGTGATTGGACACACAAGGAATATGTCTTTGGTGCATAAGCTCTCAGTGTACATAAAGAAAAAATAAAATATATTTGCCAAGAATCATAAGATACAACAGTTAGTGATAATAGAATAGAATAGGATAGGATAGAATAGAATAGAATAGAAAACATGGAGTGGAATGGAATGGAATAGAATAGAATTCTTTATCAGCCAAGTGTGATTGGACACACAAGGAATTTGTCTTTGGTGCATAAGCTCTCAGTGTACATAAAGAAAAAATAAAATATATTTGCCAAGAATCATAAGATACAACAGTTAGTGATAATAGAATAGAATAGGATAGGATAGGATAGGATAGAATAGAAAACATGGAGTGGAATGGAATGGAATAGAATAGAATTCTTTATCAGCCAAGTGTGATTGGACACACAAGGAATTTGTCTTTGGTGCATAAGCTCTCAGTGTACATAAAGAAAAAATAAAATATATTTGCCAAGAATCATAAGATACAACAGTTAGTGATAATAGAATAGAATAGGATAGGATAGAATAGAATAGAAAACATGGAGTGGAATGGAATGGAATAGAATAGAATTCTTTATCAGCCAAGTGTGATTGGACACACAAGGAATTTGTCTTTGGTGCATAAGCTCTCAGTGTACATAAAGAAAAAATAAAATACGTGTATTTGTCAAGAATCATAAGATGCAACACTTAGTGAGAATAGAATAGAATAGAATAGAATAGAATAGAATAGAATTTTTTTATTGGCCCAAGTGTGATTGGACATACAAGGAATTTGTCTTGGTGCATATACTCGCAGTGTACATAAAAGAAAAGATACATTCGTCATGGGAATCACATGACCCCGGGACTCTGCAACCGTCGTATGTATAAACCAGTTGCTGAGCATCCGAATTTTGATAACACAACCATGAGGATGCTGCAACGGTTGTAACTGGGGAAAATGGTCACACGTCCTGTTTTTCAGGTACGTCGTAACTCCGATCGCCACTAAACAAATGGGGATTAAGTTGAAGGCTACCTGTATTGTAATAAGCTTGAACAGACAGACATGCACTTCCGCGTATAACAGAATAACAGATTCAGAAGGGACCTTGTAGGTCATCTAGTCCGACCCCCAAGGAGCTTCCCTTTATGCATTTCAACGACAAACAAAACGGACAAAGATGGCCCAGGAAGAACTGAGGACATCTACGCTTAAGTGAGAAGACATGAAATGGTTCAAAAATCTTGCTCCGTCAGCTGTTCCTGGAAGGAAGAAGCCATCAGGCGGTTTCGCGTGGAATAGCACAGAGGTGATACGGGAGGGGCTGGCGGGTGGACCCTGTGATTTCCTCAAAGCTGACATCCTTTACTTCTGGTGGGAGCTGGTACTTGAACGAACGGAGAAGGTTGGTGAAGAAAACAAAGAGTTCGATTCGGGCCAAGGATTCCCCCACACATACCCGACGCCCTACGAGAGGAGGAGGAAGCAACAGGCATTGTTGGTTCACGGGAGGGTTGGAAAACAAAAGGAAACGCGTTTCAAAGGGAATCCTGCTCTGTCCAATTATTTGCCTTTTTTACACAGCAACATTGCCGCCCAAGGAATAATGACTGTAAATTAAGGACGGCCACATTGAGTGAAGGATAGATGGGGGGGGAAAGAGACAAACTTCTAGAGAAGAATTAGTAACTTACGTCAGGGGTCTCCAACCTTGGCAACTTTAAGATTTGTGGACTTCAACTCCCAGAATTCCTCAGCCAGCCGTGTCTTGTTTTTTTTCTTACCCACCAAAGTGGAGAGATTGCAGAGGAAGGGATTATAAGAGAGTAAGCAAAGCTGGCTGAGGAATTCTGGGAATTGAAGTCTACAAGTCTTAAAGTTGCCAAGTTTGGAGACCCCTGCCTTACGTCATCCATCGTCTGTCTGTCTGTCTGTCTATCATTACTGTCATCCATCCATCGATCCATCGATCTCTTCCGGTTGTCCCGAACTTCTGGTAGGCCCATTTTTCGCCCTCCTGAAGCCTCCGCGCACACCCTGCACTTACCTGCATCCAAAACAGCCATCTGGGGACTCCTGGGAGGGGCAGGATGAGGTGGGCGGGGCCAGCCAAGAGTGGGATTTGGGGGTTCACTGAACTGCGCAAAATCTTAGCTAGAGGTTCTCCCAAACCCCTAGCAGCCCACCCATGGAAACATCCGCTCTAGGGTTTTCTAAAAATCCGTTCAGGCTGAGTTCTGGAAAGAAGGATCCCTAACATTACCTGTTGAGAACGGCAAGTAAGCTTCATTGTTCACAAAATTGCCTTCAGAATCAAGGAAATGCTCGGGGTTGAATTTCCAAGGGGTTTCCCAGTACTCTGGGTCATACAGCACAGAATGGGCATTAGGCAGCAGAAGTGTTCCCTGGAAATGAAAAAAAACAAAACCCAAAGGAAATTATGAGTTCTTGTTTTATAAATTATCTGTTCAACCATCTTGAGAAGGAGGCCAACAATTCTCCAGGTTTTCTCCTTCCCAACAGTGAAGAAAGTTGAATGTCAGTGGTGGGATTCAGCTGGTTCCGTTCAGTTCAGGTGGACCAGTAGTGCCAACTGCGGCAGGGGTGAAATCTAAAAATTTTCCCTACCGGTTCTGTGGGCGTGGCTTAATTGGTGGGCGGTGGCTTGGTGGTCAGGTGACTGAATGGGCATGGCCAATAATAATCAATAAATAATAAAGTATACAAAACTTGGGAGCGCACCGGTCTACCTTCTTTAAAAATAGAAGCATCGGTCTACCAATTGCCCTTTTTTCGGAGGCACCGGTCTACCTACTTTAAAAATAGAGGCACCAGTCAACTAGCCACCTACAGCACTGAACAGCTATAGTGCGGCCCTTTGAAGTGCCACGGCAGTCATTTAAGGCTGTTTGCAGCTATATCACTACCGAGAGCTTCAGGGACAGATAAGAGGAACAGCGAGGCGTGGGCAGGAGGGGGTGCAGGGATTTTTGCTACCGGTTCTCCGAACTACCTGCCCCCATCACGCGATCCAGTCCAAACCGGGAGCATTTTACCCCTGAACTGCGGTAGGTCCTGCTCACTCACTCAGACGTAATGCCGTCCTATTTAGCCATGTGTTCTGTCCCCCTTCGCCTCTGTCCAAGCGATGGCTTAATTAGCCGGCACTATCAGCTCTGGCAGCAAAATAGCCAGCATCTGCCAAGTGTCTCTGTTATCTCCCTCGACACCGATGAGTCAAACAGTACTTCAGCTCTTAATTAAGCAGTTAATTTGCCTGCTACGAAGAGGCACAGCAGCTCTTGCTGCCTTTTGGGGTGTGGCTCCATGACTCAGCACTTCTTAGGCCTGCCCCACCCCTGCTTCTGTTGTTCCCGCCTCTCCTGCCTACAAAACCTAGGGTCCAGCCAGGCCTGATTGCCATCAGCTGGGTCTGGAGGCGTGGCCTGGGGAGGGAAGAGTCAGGGGACGGAGGCCTCGTTATCTCTTCCACCTGACATGCCTCTGGCTCGGAAGCCGGTGCTCCCGAGGTAAGTCCTGACGGCCCTTCCCCCTCACTTTCCAAGTCACTTTCTGGCAGGAGGCCCGGCTCCAAGTCACTTTGTGGCAGGAGGCCGGGCTCGGGGGGGCGCAGACACAACACCATGCTTTGGAGGCCATGCGCACACGCAGAAGGCGTGTACACGAGCAAAGAGCATGCATGGAATGCCGAGTGTGTGCGGAAGATGGGGCGTGGTAGCGAAGCGAGCGCTCACATTTCCAAACCGATAGGGAAGGTAAGCGAATCCCACCTCTGGTGGACTTCAATTCCCAGAATTCCCTGGTCAGCATGTGTACAGGTAGTCCTCAACTTATGACTGTAATTGAGCTCGCCGGTTATGGTTATAAGCTGTCATGGTCATAAAGCAGTCGCCACTTTAACCAGGCCTGTTTCTACGAACTTTTTTTTTGCTGCGGCTGTTAAAAGCAAATGCCGTGGTCTTTAAGTGAATTGTTTGCTGTCGGCCGTTTTTTGCTGTAAACTGGAATTAAATCCATGTTTTGGGAATTTTTAAAAAAAGTCATAAATCATGTTCACGTGACCACAGGATGCTGCAAACAATTGTAAATGCGGGCCAGTTTGCCAAGTGCCCAAAACTCAATCATGTGACCAACCGGGCCGTAAGTAGCTTTTTAAGGGTGTCTTTTAACAGAATCATGGCTAACCAACTGACTGCAAACTGAGGACAATCTGTAGACTTCGGTTCCCACAATTCCCCACAAAATAAGATTTTGCTCTTATTTAGCACAGAATTTAAGGGAAAATTTTTATAAGATGTTTTATAGATGGCACTTAGATCCCAAAAAATTATCATGTATGTATCCTAATATCCAAGCGAAATGTTGGAGGTGTGATTGTGATGACGCTACATATTTTCATATTTGGTGGACTTGCAAGAAAATTAAGGTCTTTTGGATAAGAATTTGGTGGATTATTCAAAATGTACTGAAGAAGAAGATAAAGTTCCTGCCACAATTTTTCCTTTTGGGAATTATAACGGATTGTACAGGGATTGAGACTAAATTGATTTTGAATTTAATAACAGCAGCAAGACTGTTGATTGGACAATACTGGAAGAAAGAAGAGGTACCTACAATAGAAGAATGGATACTGAAAGTCATTAATTTGGCTGAGATGGCTAAAATCTCAGCTTTTTTAAAAGACAATACACAGGAAAGATATTTAATTGAATGGAAAAAATAGATTGATTATCTACAAAACAAATATCAGATTAAGAAATATCAGATTGCCTTTGAATAATTAGAAAGTTATTTTATGTAATGGGGAGGGGGTTGGGAGATGAAAAGCTTTGGATGTGGTTATTTGGATTGGAAGGGAAAATTTTATTCTATGTTTGGTTTATGTATAACAATACCTTGTGATTGACCCGGGAAGCCGGGGAGGGGAAGGGTGTTTTTGGGAGGGAGGGGGGAAAAAGGGGGAAAATGTTTTTGTTTTTTAAAACTCTTTCAATAAAAAAAAAAAAAGATTTTGCTCTTATTTTTTGTTTTCGTTTCTTCAATTTACCGATTTTTATCTATGCCTTGGACTTTTAAAGTTAGCCTTTCGGTTTTGACGGCTAGACGGACTTAGCAGAACAGAATATAGGTAGTCCTCGCGTTACGACAGTTCACCTAGCGATGGTTCAAAGTTACGACACCCCCCACCCCCCACCCCCCACAAGTATTTATGACACAGTTCTGAAGATATCTATGGAGATTTTTCAGTCAGTCGTGGGTCACGGTTGTTCCAAAGTTGCTGTTTTTTCAAAAGGCAACTGGACTTTCTGGTTTTTCTTTGAAGACGTTTCGCTTCTTATCTGAGAAGCTTCTTCAGTTCTCTTCAGTAACAATCACACGCTTAATCCCAAAAACCCTCTTTTTATTTCAACGGCTGGGAAGTACGTTCATTCACAGCCCGTAATGAGTCCCAAGCAGTTTGTAAAGAGTCCGACAGAAGTCTGCCACAGTCCTTCGAGATAAGGCTGATAAACACCCACCTTTATCTCCCTTGAAACGCTGCCAAAGACTTAATTGCCAATTAGCTTTGCAAGGCCAAACGGAGCACAAAGTCAGAATGGAGCTTCAGAGTTTAAACTGACCAGAATGAATAAAGTTACTTCTTGCAAAGGCTCATGTCCCTTTGCTCCACTTTATGTCTTATGGGAGGGGCCATTCATCTCCAAGCCTTACTCCCGAGTCGCCCCTTTTGTCTTAACTGTTCTTGCCTTCTGGCAGCTCTGCGCATGCAGGCACTGAGAACAGGCTCCCACTGTTCCTCTGCCTCGCTGATGTCAGACTCTGGAGGCTCCGGAGGCAGCTCATACCTCCCAGATGGCCTTTTCTCTGCCCCCGACATGGAGCCCTCGTCCGAGCCTTCCCCAGACTCCAAGACTGGCCCATGTTCCTCCCCAGCCTCCTCATTGTCTGAGTCTGTTGCCAGCTCTCAGGCCGCTAGTGGACCACAACACCTTGGAACTGCTGAAAAGACTGTGTTGCAGCCTGGAGATAGATGATGTCATATCCCTCCCCCTCTGTTGAGAGAGGGCTGTCCAATTTTGACATAGATGGCCTCTTAAACCCCTGTCGTGTCCCACCCCCACTCCGACGAACGAGTCAAGGAAGTCCGTAACAAACTTGGCAACGAAGCCTCTGCAGCTTGCCAAGTTCCTTCGAGGTTTATCAGGGCAGGCAGGAGTCCAAGTTGTGACTTCAGCGATAGAGTCCGATATCAGCAAATTAGATAAGACTTTGCTTGACTCAAGGTTGGAATGCCAAAAACAGGTCCTTTATATAGGCTGTGGGGTGTGGCTCCATGACTCAGCATTTATCCAGGCCTGCCCCACCCTTCCTTCTGCTGGCGTCACCTCTCAGCTCTCTGGAAGTGAGGGTCCACCCACGCTGAATTGTCTTCAGCTGGATCTGCTGTGAGCGTTTGGGAAAGGGAGGGGTCAGAGGGAGTAGGCCCGAGTAATTCCACCACCTGGCTGGCTTCCTGCTCTGAAGGCTGAGCCAAAGGAACACACGCTGTATGAGTGAGGTTTATTGGGCTTCTCCTTCCACTCCTTGAATCCTCTCCGGGCATGGGGCCAGGGCCAGGGGCTGGAGTCATGACAGGCCGTTCATCTTCATTATCAGACTCGGAGTCTGATAAAAGGCCCGGTTGGAGACGGGAGGGGCCCGGCTGAGGAGAGGAGGGAGGACGAGTCACAGCAACCCCTCTTTCAAACCAACGGTCCTCTCTGTCCAGAACGTAGATTTTGCTGTCTTCAAAAGAATGGCCTTTGTCTTTTAAATGCAGATGGACTGCTGAATCTAGTCCTGATGGGTTTGTTTTCCTATGTTGTGCCATGCGTTTATGAAGTGGTTGTTTTGTTTCCCCAATAAAGAGATCTGCACAGGGCTCACAGCATTGTACTGCATATAGCATGTTGCTCGGCTTCTGTCTGGGTGTTTTATCCTTGGGGTAGACAAGTTTCTGCTTTAATGTATTCTTGGGGTTGAAATGTGGTGGTGATGCTGTCTAACCCACATTCTTGAATCTGACCAAGAAGTAGGTTGAGGTCTACTTTATGAAATGCCTTACAATTGCCAAGCATCTTTTTGATCCTGTGACCACAGAGATGCTGGGAAAATCTTAAAAGTCTGAAAAACGCTCTTACGCCACGTTTTTCAGTGCCGCCGTAACGTCGAACGGTCACGACAACCTTACAAACCGTTGTAATAAATCGAGGACTACCTTGTCCTTACACAACACGCCGACGCTGCTTACTTTTAACACATATTTCTCTGACTTAGCATTTTGCAAACCCAGCCTCTTTTGGCTCACTTGGGATTCCGTCTGTTGCAACAACGAAGAACACAGTCCTTGCATCACTAAGCTGAATGTCAATTTAGCCCCATATTTTTGCAAGCTCTTGTGCTAATAAGTGTACCACAACAAGCTGCGGGTGGGGGGGGGGGAAGAAAAAGAGAGACGTTTACCTTTGCAATTGGGAATCCCTTGATATCGATGTCCTTCAGGCATTTCCGTAAGGGCCCAGTGATCGCAACGTTGCTGTAGCGAACGATTTCATGCAGTACGGCGTTCGTGTAGGGTAATCTGTTCCGATCCTCATAAGTGATCACTTGAGAAGGCCCCAGAATGGCATCTATTTCATGGTGGATTTTTTCTATAGATAGATACATTACAGTCAAACTTGGGGCCCGGATGCATCACGCGCTGGCCACGCCCATGCCCAGTTTAGCGAAGGGGGAAAAAGTTCATGATCTGTCATGTGACGACGACATGACGACGCAAGTTTGACAGCCCTGCATTACAGGTTATCTTAATCTTGCCTTTGCCATTTTCTCTCCTGATTCCTGCAAATTGTGATTAATTTCTTTCATTTGGGACATAGTTCAAATGTTACTTGACCCAGGCCACAGTAGGTAGTAGGAAACTCAGTCAATGTAAAAACAAACAAACTTTATTTGAACAGCTGAGAATTACTGCATTCTCAGCATAGTTCAATTAAATTAAAGCAAATCCCTCCCAATATAAATTCCTCAGTCCTATCACCAACCTTGGTCCAATTAGGCAAACTGCCAAAGGCCTTTCTTGGCAAAAGTTCATAAGACACCGATACAAATGCAACAAGACAAAGATATCAACATTGTTTTCCGGCAAAGTGCCCAAACGCTTTTGCTTATCTTTTAAGCCTTATGGGAGGGGCCAATCATCTCTTGGCCCTACTCCCGAGTTGTCCTTTTTGCTTGAGCTGCTCTTGCCTTCTGGCAGCTCTTCTCATGCGTGCATTAGGAACAGGCTCCTCCTGTTCCTCTGCCTCACTACTGTCAGCCTCTGGAGGCTCCGGAGTCTGTACCTCATGCCCCAATAGCCCTGGCCTTACCTCAGCCTCCGATGCAGAGCTCTCATCCGGGCCTTCCCCAGCCTCCAGGACTGGCTCACGCTCTTCCTCAGCCTCATCGCTGTCCAACTCCGTTGCCAGCTCTGCAGGTTGCTGGCGGACCACAACATATTGCTCCAATGAAGCAACGTGCAGTGGTATCTCAGTACTCATTGTTACTTCATTCCAGGGAGTTCAATAAGTACTAAAAATGACGAGTACTAAGCAAACCGTGTGGCCTACCACGTGACCCTTTATTTCGGCCAGAAGGGGTAGTGGGTCACGAAGCAGCCAACACCGACAAATACTAGCTTGCATGTTGAGTACCAGGAAAAACAACAAGTATCGGGACAAGATTTTAGCTTCAAAATTTGTTGAGAACGGCTGGTCCTCATCTTACAACAGTTCATTTAGTGACTGTTTGAAGTTACAACGGCACTGAAAAAAGTGACCTAGGACTGTTTTTCACACTTACGCCCATTGCGGCCTCCCCATGGTCACATGATCAAAATTCAGATGCTTGGCAACGGATTCATACTTCCAAAGGATCCGAAGATGGCCCAGGCTCCCCCTTCCCCTCCTCTGACTCTGCTGTTAGCTCTGCCGACGGTCCCACAACAGTAATTTTTGAACGGTCACTAAATGGATTGTTGCAAGCTGAATATCACATTGACCCAGTGAACAGATACTCAAATTCCAAAGCCGCGGCAGCTGCATTCACCTGCCTTGCACATCTGGATATTTGAGCAAATAAAGGAGGCCCCAGTACAAAGTGGTAGAGCTGGTCTGTGCTCCTCCAATCAACAGGTCGACGATAATTTGAACCATGTTGTCCTCGCTGAAAATAGAACCGGAGTCATCTTTGCTCTGGAAAATAGGAGAAAAGGCCGATTAAGTGGGTGACTTTTCATTAGATCTGCCTCAGTGGTGGGTTTCAATTTTTTTTACTGTCGGTTCTGTGGGTGTGGCTTGGTGGGTGTGGCTTGTCTTGGTGGGCATGTCTTGGTGGGCGTGGCAGGGGAAGGTTACTGCAAAATCCCCATTTCCTCCCGATCATCCTGCAGATCCCTCACATCCTGGACATAAACTGTTTCAACTCCTACCCTCAAAACGACGCTATAGAGCACTGCACACCAGAACAACTAGACACAAGAACAGTTTTTTCCCGAAGGCCATCACTCTGCTAAACAAATAATTCCCTCAACACTGTCAAACTATTTACTGAATCTGCACTACTATTAATCGTTTCATAGTTCCCATCGCCAATCTCTTTCCACTTATGACTGTATGACTATAACTTGTTGCTGGCAATCCTTATGATTTATATTGATATATTGACCATCAATTGTGTTGTAAATGTTGTACCTTGATGAACGTATCTTTTCTTTTATGTACACTGAGAGCATATGCACCAAGACAAATTCCTTTTGTGTCCAATCACACTTGGCCAATAAAATTCTATTCTATCAGCTGGGACTTAGGAGGCAGAGAATAGTTGGGGGCCAGTCAGAGGTGGTATGTACCGGTATGTACATCTGCAGCTTGCCAAGTTCCTTTGAGGTTCTCCGAACGACTCAAAATTTCCACTACTAGTTCGCCAGAACTGGTCAGAACCTGCTAAAACCCACCTCTGATCTGCCCGTTGAAAGGATAAAAGTATTCCTATTGAAAGAGAAACATTTTGTTCTGGGTTTCCTGTCTTTCTCACTGTCAGCCTTCCCAGTTAAGACTAGACATGGACAGATAAATTGAGCCAAAATGTCTGTTGCTAAGTGAGACGGCTAAGTGAATTCCACCCTGTTTTACAACCTTTCTTTGCCACAGTTGTTAAGGGAATCGCTGTCGATGTTATGTGAATCACACGGTTGTTAAGTGAATCCGGCTTCCCCCTTGATTGCTCTTGTCAGGAGGGCATAAAAGGGGATCACTTGACCCCCCCGGGACACTGCAACCGTCATAAATATGAGTATCTGGATTTTGTGACCCGAGGATGTTGCAACGGTCGTGTGAAAAGCGGTCATAAATCTCTTTTTCGCTGCCATTGCAACTTCAAACAGTCACTAAGTGAACTGTTGTAACTTGAGGACTACTTGTAAACTAATTCTGCTTTGTTGTAAGGTTACATTTACAGATTTTTGCAAGTCCGAAAGTACAGTTTGCCTGCCCTCCTCTTTACAGCCCTTCTAAGCCTCTTGATCCATCGACTGTACAGCTGAGGGCTCTGCTCCCTCTTATCGAACAGTTCCCTAGGCAGCATCACTTCACCCATCTTCCAAGCTCTATCCATTATACCAGGGGCGACATCCAGAAGGTTCTGGAGAACCAGTAGTGAAAATTTTGAGTAGTTCGGAGAATTAGCAAATTGTCATGTCCCAACTCCCACTCCGACGAACAAGTCAAGGAAGTCCGTGACCAACTTGGCAACGAAGCCTCTGCAGCTTGCCAAGTTCCTTTGAGGTTTATCAGGGCAGGCAGGAGTCCAAATTGTGACTTCAGCGATAGGGTCCAGTATCAGCAAACTCGATAAGACTTTGCTTGACTCAAGGTTGGAATGCCAAAAGCAGGTCCTTTATATAGGCTATAGGGTGTGGCTCCATGACTCAGCATTTATCCAGGCCTGCCCCACCCCTCCTTCTGCTGGTATCGCCTGTCAGACCTCCGGAAGTGAGGGTCCTCCTCTGAATTGTCTTCAGCTGGATCTGCTGGCAACTTCTGGGAAAGGGAGGGGTCAGAGGGAGTAGGGCCGAGTAATTCCAGCACCTGGCTGACGTCCTGCTCTGACAGCCGAGCCAAAGGAACACATGCTGTATGAGTGAGGTTTATCGGGCTTGTACTCCTACTCCTGGAATCCTCTCTGGGCATGGGGCCAGAGCCGGGGGCTGGAGGCATGACAGGCCGTTCATCTTCATTATCAGACTCGGAGTCTGATAAAAGGCCCGGTTGGAGACGGGAGGGGCCCGGCTGAGGAGAGGAGGGAGGACGAGTCACAACACAAATACCAGCTCTGGCTGGTCCCAGAGTGGGGTGGAAATGGAGATTTTGCAGTATCCTTCCCCCAAGAGTGGGGTGGAAATGGAGATTTTGCAGTATCCTTTCCCTGAAGTGGGGAGGGAATGGAAATTTTGCAGTATCCTTCCCCAAGAGTGAGGAGGAAATGGAGATTTTGTAGTATCCTTTCCCTGGAGTGGGGTGGGAATGGAGATTTTGGAGTATCCTTCCCCCAAGAGTGGGGAGGGAATGGAGATTTTGCAGTATCCTTCCCCCAAGAGTGTGGTGGGAATGGAGATTTTGCAGTATCCTTCCCCAAGAGTGAGGAGGGAATGGAGATTTTGGAGTATCCTTCCCCTGGAGTGGGGAGGGAATGGGGATTTTGCAGTTTCCTTCCCCCAAGAGTGTGGTGGGAATGGAGATTTTGCAGTATCCTTCCCCCAGGATTGGGGAGGGAATGGAGATTTTGCAGTATCCTTCCCCCAGGATTGGGGAGGGAATGGGGATTTTGCAGTATCCTTCCCCTGCCACGCCCACCGAGCCACACCATGCCCATCAAGCCACGCCCACAGAACCGGTAGTAAAAAAAATTTGAATGTCACCACTGCATAATACCATTACACCCACTAACTTATGAAGTCAAGAAATAGGTTGGCGTCACATAGGAGAGGCTGGTCTTACATTGATATAAGAACAGTGTCATTATTTGGATATCTGCTACCTACAAGTTGTCTGGAGCAACCTTGGCAACTTTAAGACTTGTGGTCTTCAACTCCCAGCAAAGCTGGCTGAGGAATTCTGGGAGTCCACAAGTCTTAAAATTGCCAAGGTTGGAGAACCCTGTTTGGGAGAATGGGTGTGTGTGTGTGTTTGTGTGTGTGCCCAAAAGTCCAGGATGGTCGCAATAAAGGAAAATCTTTATAGCTCGGGGTTCAACTGTGGTGCCCTGGTGCTCTTGAGCTCGGTTGTTTTCTTGCAGATGCTTCATTACCCAACTAGGGAATGTGATCAGTGCTAGAAGGGAGTGAGGTTTGAGGAGAGGAGTAGGAGTAGGAGTATTGAGTCCTTACGTCTAGGGAGAGTCTCAATCATCCAGGTCATAGTTGTCTCAAAGGTTCTTGTTTTCTTGCAGACAATTCATTACCCAACTAGGTCACATCATCAGCACCAGTAAGGAGTGAGGTATGTAGGGGGGAGAAGGAAGACTGTAGAGTTCTTGGTGCTCTCTGAGTTTGGTTGTTTTCTTGCAAACATTTCATTACCCAACTTGGTAACATTATCAGTGCTAGTAAGGAGTGAAGTTTGTGGGGGGGGGAGGAGGAGGAGGAGGAGGAGGAGGAGGAAGAGGAGGAGGAAGTAGAGTATGGGGTCCTTCATGCTTTCTGAGCTTGGTTGTTTTCTTGCAGATGTTTCATAACCCAACTAGGAACAGTGACATTACCCGGTTGGCAATGAAACTTCTGCAAGAAAACAACCAAGTGCAGAGAGTACCAAGGACCCCACAGTAAAGATGGTGGCTACAACTCCGTGTTTACAAACACCATCTTGACCTGGGACCCTCGCCACATGCCCCTGGCTCTCCTGTCCCTAGCCAAGACGGCTAGTCGCTCAGAACTGGGGAGGCTGAGCCGAAGACGACGCTACGCGGAAGCCCTCTCCTTGCCTTGGATGTGAATTCCAGATAGAAGTCAATCAGATCCTCTGGTTCATTGCCTTCTTCCCATCTCTCCTTGTGGCTCTGAATCTGGTCCGTGACGAAGTCGTGCAAGAATTCGTTCCCTTCGAACAACGCCTGGTAAGGCTTCCGAAGTTTCCGCATAATTGTGGGGAACGAGTCGTAGGCCTACAGCAAGGCAGCAAAACGGAGACGAAGGAGAATGACGTTAAGTGAGAATTGACCGCCAGGCTGGCTGTTGGGTGCTTCCTTTTTCGCTGGCAGAGGGCTAGCAAAAGAAACTGAGAACAAAACGGGGCATGCAAGAAGGGACAGGAAAGGAGAAAGAGGAAAGATGAAGAAAAAGAAGGGAAGATGGGAAGAGAGCAAGGACGGAAAAAAAAGGAAAGAGCGGAAGGAAGAAGAGAAGAGAATGAAGAGGGAAGGAAAAAGAAGGGAAGGGAAGGGAAGGGAAGGGAAGGAAGGAAGGAAGGAAGGAAGGAAGGAAGGAAGGAAGGAAGGAAGGAAGGAAGGAAGGAAGGAAGGAAGGAAGGAAGGAAGGATGGACATTACCTTGTAGATGACCCCCACCCTGTTAAAGACCTTGGAGTTTTCATATCAAATGATCTACGTGCCAAAGCCCACTGCAACTACATCGCCAAAAAGGCTTTAAGAGTTGTAAACTTAAGCTTGCATAGCTTCTTCTCCAGAAAGATTACACTACTAACCAGAGCATACAAAACATTTGCTAGACCAATTCTAGAATACAGCTCGCCTGTCTGGAACCCACACCTCATTTCAGACATCAATACAATTGAACGTGTCCAGAAATATTTTACAAGAAGAGTTCTCCACTCCTCTGATTAGAACAAAATACCTTATGCCACCAGACTTGAAATCCTGGGTTTAGAAAATTTAGAACTCCGCCGCCTTCGACAGGACCTGAGTTTAACGCATAGAATCATCTGTTACAATGTCCTTCCTGTCGAAGACTACTTCAGCTTCAGTCACAACAATACATGAGCACACAATAGATTTAAGCTTAATGTGAACCGCTCCAATCTTGATTGCAGAAAATATGACTTCAGTAACAGAGTTGTCAATGCCTGGAATAAACTACCTGACTCTTGTGGTCTCTTCCCAAAATCCCCAAAGCTTTAACCAAAAACTCTCTACTATTGACCTCACCCCATTCCTGAGAGGTCTGTAAGGGGCGTGCATAAGAGCACAAGCGTGCCTACCGTTCTTGTCCTAATGTTCCCTTTGATTGTATCCAATTCGTATAGTTATTTTATACTTATGCTTATATATATGCTTATATAGCGTATAGTTATTTCATGCTTATGCTTATATAGACTGTTGTGACAAATAAAATAAATAAAAAAATAAGGAATGAATGAATGAATGAATGAATGAATGAAGGAAGGAAGGAAGGAAGGAAGGAAGGAAGGAAGATTATAAAGAGAATGAGGGAGGGTCTGAGCGGAGTCCTGCCTTAGCATTTGGCCACCACAGGTGCTCCTGACAGGAGTGATGTCGAGCTGGCCACGCCCACCCAGGCCACGCCCACCCAGCCACACCCACCCCGAACTCAAACAGAGATACAGCGCTTACCCTGCCCCAGGCGTTGCCAGAAATGTAGACAATCAGGTGGACAGCTTTTAATAATTTGTTGAAATGGGCATCCTCTTCGGAAAAGCGATAACCAAACATAAAATTGCATATAATGTTTGAGACCGCTTTGAATAAAGGCGTTCGGGGGTCAAAGGGCGATTCTGGGAAGGGAGAAAATATAGAGTTTGCGTTCACACAGTGGACTTGATCTGAAGGAGTGAAGACCCAGTGAGGGAATCTATATAGAATCTATATAAATTTTGAAACCAGGGAAGGGTTACGTGGAAGGCAATTTTTCCACGGACTTGGGGGTTGGGGTGGGGTGAGCTGATGGTTTCGTGCACTATCTAGACAAGTGCTTTGCTCACTTGTCTGGCCTGGCTCCCAACAGACCGTGGATCAATAATAGTCTGCAGCTTGGGATTTGGGGATCCTGGCTGGATTCATTCATACATACATACAACTCATGAATATAGATTGTCTATTTATCTATCTATTTATCCATCCCTTATCCCTCTCTCTCTTTCTCTCTCTCATCTCTCTCTCTCTCTCTCTTCTATGTATCTATTTATCTATCATCCATCTATCATCTATCCATCACCTATCTACCTCTCTGCCTGCCTGCCTGCCTGCATCTATCTATGTGTCTGTCTGTCTGCCTGCCTGCCTCTGTCTGTCTATCTAGCATCTATCTACCTACCTATCTATCTATCTATCTATCTATCTATCTATCTATCTATCTATCTACCTACCTACCTACCTACCTACCTACCTACCTCTCTGCCTGCTTGCTTATTATCTATCTATCTATCTATCTATCTATCTATCTATCTATCTATCTATCTATCTATCTATCTATCATCTATTTATCATCTATCTCTCTACCTTTATTGTATGATCTCTCTTCTCTGTCTCTCTTCTCTCTCTCATCTGTCTATATATCCATCCATCCATCCATCCATCCATCCATATCTATCTATTATCACTCTCTCTCTATCAATCATATGAACTCTCTCTTCACTCTCGCTATCATCTATCTATATCTGTCTGTCTGTCTATCTATCTATCCATCCATTATCTATCTATCTACCGTGTTTCCCCAAAAATAAGACCCTGTCTTATATTTTTTTTGAACCCCGAAATAAATGCCTGGCCTTATTTTTGGGGAGGTCTTATTATTTTGGGGTGCGTGGAGCAAGACGGGGCTCCTCTTGCTGTCTTTCATGATTTCCAGCTTTGTCTCCCTAACCCTAACCAGAGGAAATGGTGGGGACTGGTTGCACATGCATTTAAATATTTTTGCAGGAGGGTTTATTTTGGGGGATGTCTTATTTTTGGGGAAATACGGTATCTATCTATCTATCTATCTATCTATCTATCTATCTATCTATCTATCTATCATCTATCTATCTATCTATCTATCTATCTATCTATCTATCTATCATCTATCTATCATCTATCTATCTATCTATCTATCTATCTATCTATCTATCTATCTATTTATCTTCTATCTATCATCTATCTATTCATCTATCATCTATCTATCTATCTATCTATCTATCTATCTATCTATCTATCATCTATCTATCTATCATCTATCTATCTATCATCTATCTATCATCTATCTGTCTGTCTATCTATCTATCATCTATCTATCATCTATCTATCTATCTATCTATCTATCTATCTATCTATCTATCATCTATCTCTATCTATCTCTATCTATCCATCCATCCATCTATATCTATCTATTATCACTCTCTCTCTCTCTATCATATGATCTCTCTCTTCTCTCTCGCTATCATCTATTTATATCTGTCTGTCTGTCTATCTGTCTATCCATCCATTATCTATCTATCTACCGTGTTTCCCCAAAAATAAGACCCTGTCTTATATTTTTTTTGAACCCCAAAATAAATGCCTGGCCTTATTTTTGGGGAGGTCTTATTATTTTGGGGTGCATGGAGCAAGATGGGGCTCCTCTTGCTGTCTTTCCTGATTTCCAGCTTTGTCTCCCTAACCCTAACCAGAGGAAATGGTGGGGACTGGCTGCACATGCATTTAAATATTTTTGCAGGAGGGTTTATTTTGGGGGATGTCTTATTTTCGGGGAAATACGGTATCTATCTATCTATCTATCATCTATCTATCTATCTATCTATCTATCTATCTATCTATCTATCTATCATCTATCTGTCTGTCTGTCTATCATCTATCTATCTATCTATCTATCTATCTATCTATCTATCTATCTATCTATCTATCATCTATCTATCTATCTATCTATCTATCTATCTAATCTATCTATCTCTATCTATCTATCTATCTATCTATCTGTCTGTCTGTCTATCATCTATCTATCTATCTATCTATCTATCTATCTATCTATCTATCTATCTATCATCTATCTATCTACCTACCTATCTATCTATCTATCTATCTATCTATCTATCTATCCATCCATCCTCTCTTTCTGTCTCTCACTCATCTATCTATCTATCTATTAACTAATTTCCATGCATTTTGGGGAAAACAACATGTATGTCACATTGTTCACCATTTTCTTCCTCTCAGATGGTTTTCTAGTGTCCAATCTTTCCTTGAGAGTCATATATATCCTGGTGGTCTCCTTTCCAAGTATTAACCAGGCTGAAATAGGCTTCGATGTTACAAACTATGGCTACCTGCTGCCACTCAACTGGGCATAAATTAGACATAAGGTAAAGGTAAAGGTTCCCCTTGCACATACGTGCTAGTCGTTCCCAACTCTAGGGGGCGGTGCTCATCTCCGTTTCAAAGCCGAAGAGCCAGCGCTACCCAAATACGTCTCCATGGTCATGTGGTCAGCATGACTAAATGCCAAAGGCACACGGAATGCTGTTACCTTCCCACCAAAGGTGGTCCCTATTTTTCTATTTGCATTTTTTACGTGCTTTCAAACTGCTAGGTTGGCAGAAGCTGGGACAAGGAACGGGAGCTCACCCCATTACATGGCAGCACTAGGGATTCGAACCGCAGAACTAGATTATTAAGCATAATAAAGTTTAAAAGAAGATGTTGGGGGTGGGAATCTCAACATCACCCTGGACCATTGCCAGGTTGCTCATTGCTGCTTTATTGTGCAGGGAGGTGAAAAAAAGATGTCACCTTTCTTGCTTTTGAACACCTTCAGAAGGTGATGCGCCTCCTCCTGGATCCGGTTCTCCAAGATCTTCTTTCCCACGCCCAGATTTCGCAGCGTTGTCATGACAAAGCGCTTCTGCTGTTTCCAGATGGGGCCACTGGTCATAAAAACGCCTGCAGCACAAAGTTGGAATATCTTATATTTCTGTATAAGATTTTGGTACAACAGCTGGGCTTCCTAAGGTGGAAGCCCTTTTTCAAGAGGCAAGTGGACTTTCTTTGTTTTTCCTTGAAGATGTTTCACTTCTCATCCAAGAAGCTTCTTCAGTTCTTCTTCAGATAGATAGATAGATAGATAGATAGATAGATAGATAGATAGATAGATAGGATAGAGATAAAAAGAGTGTGAATGTGAGAGAGATGATAGATAAATAGGGTAGGTAGAGATAGATATAGAGATAGATGATAGACAGAGAGAGATGAAAGAAATAGAGATAGTGAGAGTGAGAGATGGTATACGTAGATTCATAGGCAGAAATAGATAGATAGATAGATAGATAGATAGATAGATAGATAGATAGATAGATAGATAGATAGACAGACAGATAGATAGATAGAGAGATATGATAGAGAGAGAGAGAGTGTGTGAGAGAAATGATAGATACACAGGGTAGGTAGGTATAGATATAGATATAGATAGATTGATTGTGTTCAATCAATCTAGATATAGATAGATTGATCAATTGTGTTGTAAATGTTGTACCTTGATGAACGTATCTTTTCTTTTATGTACACTGAGAGCATATGCACCAAGACAAATTCCTTGTGTGTCCAATCACACTTGGCCAATAAAATTCTATTCTATTCTATTCTATTCTATTCTATATAGATAGATAGATGATAGGTAGACAGAGATGATAGAAATAGAGATAGTGAGATGATATACATAGATTCATAGGCAGAAATAGATAGATAGATAGATAGATTTATTTATTTATTTATTTTGTCACAACAATATATATAAGTATAAGCATGAAAGTAACTATATAATATATAAGCATATATATATAAGCATAAGCATGCAATAACTATATTAATTGGATATAATGAAAGAAAACAATAGGACAGGAACGGTAGGCAAGTGTGCTCTTATGCACGCCCCTTATGGATGTAATATAAATTATAAATTATAGATGATAGATAGATAGATAGATAGATAGATAGATAGATAGATAGATGATAGATAAACAGATGATAGGCAGGCAGGCAGATAGATACACAGAGAGAGAGATAATAGATAGATGATAGAGATTGATAGATTATATAATCAATCTATTATAGAAAGAAGGAAGGAAGGAAGGAAGGAAGGAAGGAAGGAAGGAACTTCTTGAAAAAGCACCTTTGGACAACCATGAACCGGATGACTGAGAATCTCCATAGACAACAATAGGTTCTTTTATCTTGGTTTGTTTCAACTGTAACTAACAATAGTTGTTAAAACCATGCTCTATCGCAGTGTGTTTCTGAACCTTGACAACTTTAAGATGAGTGGACTTCAATTCATCTTAAAGATGTTGACTGGGAAATTCGTTCAGTCGAAGTCCATCCACCCGATTCAAGTTTCCAAGGTGGAGAAACAGTGCTCTGTTGAATAAATTGCTGTGGTTTTTTTAGCTTTTGATCGTCTCTTTTAAATTTATTTATTTAAATTTCTAGACCGCCCTTCTCCCGAAGGACTCAGGGCGGTTTACAGCCATATAAAAAACAGTATACAAACATTAAAATAATTTAAAATGAAATATTTAAATTTAGGCTACTCCTTAAAACCCGTTTAAAATTCCCAATTAAAACTATCAGGCCAGTCCTGCGCAATGAAACAACCATGTTTTCAGCTCGCGTCGGAAAGTCCGGAGATCAGGGAGTTGGCGAATACCAAGTGGTAATTCGTTCCAGAGGGTTGGAGCCCCCACAGAGAAGGCCCTCTCCCTGGGGGTCGCCAGCCGACATTGTCTAGCCAACGGCACCCCGAGGAGGCCCACTCTGTGGGAGCGCACTGGTCGCTGGGAGGCCGTCGGTCGCAGTAGGCGGTCCCGTAAATAACTAGGTCCCGTGCCATGAAGCGCTTTAAAGGTGGTAACCAATACCTTGAATTGCACCCGGAAGATCACCGGAAGCCAGTGCAGCCTACGCAGGAGTGGTGTTACATGGGAGCCTCGACTTGCTCCCTCTATCACCCGCGCGGCTGCATTCTGGACCAGCTGAAGCCTCCGGGTGCTCTTCAAGGGGAGCCCCATGTAGAGAGCGTTACAGTAGTCCAGACGGGAGGTGACAAGGGCATGAGTGACTGTGCATAGGGCATCCCGGTCTAAGAAGGGATGTAACTGGCGAATCAGGCGAACCTGATAAAAAGGTCCTCTGGCGACAGCATCTATAAATGCTATATAGATGTTGTTTATCTCTACGGGTCCATCGATGGCTGATTTGTCTGCATGAATTCCAGGAATTGTCTAGCAATTTTGGCTTGGCCAAGGTGCTCCCACCTTTCCAGTTTAAACTATGGTTAAGTCTCTCAATGTGTTGTACAATTAAGGAGTTTTCATCATGTCTTCTGACAGCTAGTCAGTGTTCAGGGATATGCTTTGACAGTCTTCTGCCTGTCTCTAGTACTTAAATGCTGTTACAGTCCTTACAATGCTCATTGTTGATGGCTCCTGGTTATTTATTTTTTTCTTCTTTTTGGGCTAACTGGGCCTTTTTGGTTTGAGATCTCTTCTTTGCGCTTCTAACAAAGGAGGCAATAAGAGAGTTTTGATCATTCTAGGTGTGTTCCACATGCAGACCTGCGACAATATAATATCTGTACCAAATGTCTGCAGAAATGCAATATCTTAAGTTTCTTTGCTCTGTCTGAGATTTTAATCCATTTCCCTGCTTTAATATTTAGGTATTCCACATTATTTTCAAAGCTCTCTTCAACCACAGAAATGTTTCAGGGAGACGAGAGAAGGGTCAGTCGTAAAAGGCTTGGGTCACACGCAGGAGTGGGGCTGCTGGGGGTCCGCAGGGGTTCGGA
The DNA here is from genome assembly GCF_028640845.1 of Ahaetulla prasina. NCBI lineage: Eukaryota > Metazoa > Chordata > Lepidosauria > Squamata > Colubridae > Ahaetulla > Ahaetulla prasina. The sequence goes on from NC_080544.1 coordinate 109,196,574, forward strand.
GGAACCTATAGCAAAGATTCTGTGCAGTTTGGAGAAACCCCTAAATCCAGTGGTGGGATTCAGCCAGTTCGCACCACTTCGGGAGAACCGGTTGTTAACTTTCTGAGCAGTTTGGTGAACTGGTTATTGGAAGAAATCACTAGGGCAGAGAACCGGTTGTTAAATTACTTGAATCCCACCACTGCCTAAATCCCACTCCTGGCTGGCCCCGCTCACCCCACCCCTCCCCTCCCAGGAGTCCCCACGCGGCCCGTTTTGGATGCAGGTAAGTGCAGGGCGTACACGGAGGATAGCTGGCTGGAGAATTTTGGGAGTTGAAGTCCACAAATCTTAAAGCTGTCAAGTTTGAAGACCTCTGACCTATACTTACTATATAAAATACATTATACTTACTTACTTTACTTTACTCTGACCTATACTTGCTATACAAAATACCTTATGCCACCAGACTTGAAATCCTGGGTTTACAAAATTTAGAACTCCGCCGCCTTCGACGTGACCTGAGTTTAACTCATAGAATCATCTATTACAATTCCTTCCTGTTGAAGATTACTTCAGCTTCAATCGCAACAATACACGAGCACACAATAGATTTAAGCTTAATGTGAACCGCTCCAATGTTGACTGCAGAGAATATGACTTCAGTAACAGAGTTGTTAATGCCTGGAATGCACTACCTGACTCTGTGGTCTCTTCCCAAAATCCCCAAAGGTTTAACCAAAAACTGTCTACTATTGACCTCACCCCATTCCTAAGAGGTCTGTAAGGGGCGTGCATAAGAGCACAAGCGGGCCTACCGTTCCTGTCCTAATGTTCCCTTTGATTGTATCTAAATTTCATATAGTTATTACATACTTATGCTTATATATACTGTATGCTTATATATCTTATAGTTATTTCATGCTTATGCTTATATATACTGTTGTGACAAAATAAATAAAATAAAATAAAAATACTCTCAGCCCAGCCTTTCTCAAAGGGGTTGCTGTTTTTTTGGGGATTAGTTAAGGGAGACCCTCATAGGTGCCACCTTAAAGGAAAGACAGCCAAGCATCAACGTGAGATAAAAATAACCGTGCTTAAAGGCGTTGTAGTTATGCCTCCAAATCTGCGTTGTATAATTTATTTTTATTTTATTTTCTTTATTTTGTCACAACATCATACAAAAAGATTATATAGTATATAAACATATATATGAGTAAATGTTAGGAGGTATAAGCATATATATATATAGGAAGAAGAAAAGAAAAACAATAGGACAGGAACGGTAGGCACGTTTGTGCGCTTATGCACGCCCCTTATGGTCCTCTTAGGAATGGGGTGAGGTCAATAGTGGAAAGTTTTTGGTTAAAGCTTTTAGGATTGTAGGAAGAGACCACAGAATCAGGTAAAGTATTCCAAGCACTGATGATTCTGTTACAGAAGTCATATTTTCTGCAATCTAGATTAAAGCGGTTGGCATTAAGTTTAAATCTATTAGTTGCTCTAGTATTATTGCAATTAAAGCTGAAGTAGTCTTTAACAGGAAGGACATTACAACAGATGATTCTGTGAGTTAAGCTTAGGTCTTGTCGAAGGCGACGGAGTTCCAAGTTTTCTAAGCCTAGGATTTCAAGTCTGGTGGGATAAGGTATTTTGTTGTTTTCAGAGGAATGGAGAACTCTTCTTGTAAAATATTTCTGGACATGTTCAATTGTATTGATGTCAGAGATGTGGTGAGGGTTCCAAACAGGCGAGCTGTATTCTAGAATTGGTCTAGCAAATGTTTTCTATGCTCTGGTTAGTAGTGTGGTGTTTTTGGAAAAGAAGCTACGCAAATTTCGATGGAGAAGTTCAGAACGGACCTTTCTCACCCATCAGATCAAAAAACAAAGGCGTCAGTGGCCTTCCAGAGGTCTCCTCTGAGTAAGTGACGAGTCCTTCTTTCACAGCCTTGTAGCCATTCAGCACAACCACCGGCGCCGTCCCCAGCCAAAGGGTATAGATTTCCCCATAGATGTTTGTTAACTGAAAGATGGAATGAGAGAGTAAATGAGCAAAACGGTGTCACGGTTCGAGAGAGGGAGGGAGGGAGGATTATTGATCGATTTCCAAGGCAGGACGAGAAGTGTTGGATGGAAACTAATCAAGGAGAGAAGCAACCTGGAATTAAGGAGAAATTTCCTGACAGGGAATTAACAGTTAACCAGTGGAACAGCTTGCCACCAGAAGTTGTCCATGATCCAACACTGGGGTTTTTAAAGAAGAGATTGGACTGCCATTTGTCTGACATGGTAGAGGGTTTCCTGCTTTAGCAGAGGGGTTGGACTAGAAGGCCTCCAGGGTCCCTTCTAACTCTACGGGTAGTCCTCGGACTTACGACCACAACTGAGCCCAAAATGTCTGTTGTTGAGTGAGTTTTGCCCCATTTTTACGACATTTCTTGCCACAAGTTGTTAAGCGAATCACTGCAGTTAATCAGTTAGCAATCCACTGTTGTTGGATTGTTAAGTGAATCTGGCTTCCCCATTGACTTTGCTTGTCAGAAGGTCGCAAAAGGGGATCACGTGACCTTGGTCGTAAGTATGAACCAGTTGCAATGGTCGTAAGTATGAACCAGTTGCCAAGCGTCTGAATTTTGTTGACATGACCATGGGGAGGCTGCAAATGTCGTAAGTCTGAAAAGTGGTCATAAGTCACATTTTTCAATGCCACTGTAACTTTGAATGGTCACTAAATGAACTGTTGTAAGTTGAGGACTACCTGTATTGTTCTGTTCTGTTCTTACCTGTCCTTCCTTCCTTTCTTCCTTCCTTCCTTCCATCTATCCATCCATTCCACCCATCCTTCTTTCTCTCTCTCTCTCTTTCTTTCTTTCTCCTTCCTTCCTTTTCTCCTTCCCTCCCTCCCTCTCCCTTCTTTCCTTCCTTCCTTCCTTCTTTCTTTCTTTCTTTCTTTCTTTTTCTCTCCTTCCTTCCTTCCATCCATTCCATCCATCCATTCTTCTCTCTCTCTCTCTCTCTCTCTCTCTCTTTTCTTTCTTTCTTTCTCCTTCCTTCCCTCCCTCCCTCCCTCCTTCTCTCTTTCTTTCTTTCTTTCTCTCCTTCCTTCCTTCCTTCCTTCCTTCCTTCCTTCCTTCTTTCTTTCTCTCTCTCTCCTTCCTTCTTTCCTTCCTTCTTTCTATATTTTTCTTTCTCTCTCTCCTTCCTTCATTCCTTTTTCCTTCCTTCCTTCCTTCTTTCTATCTTTTTCTTTCTCTCTTTCTCTTCCTTCCTTCCTTCCTTCCTTCTTCCTTCCTTCCTTCCTTCCTTCCATCTATCCATCTATTCCACCCATCCTTCTTTCTCTCTCTCTCTTTCTCCTTCCTTCCTTCTCTCCTCCCTCCTTCTCTTTTCTTCCTTCCTTCCTTCCTTCCTTCCTTCCTTCCTTCTTTCTTTCTTTCTTTCTTTCTTTCTCTCTCCTTCCTTCCTTTCTTCCATCCATTCCATCCATCCATTCTTCTCTCTCTCTCTCTGTCTTTTTCTTTCTTTCTTTATCCTTCCTTCCTCCTCCCTCCCTCCTTCTCTCTCTTTCTTTCTTTCTTCTCTCTCTTCCTTCCTTCCCTCCCTTCCTCATTCCTTCCTTCTTTCTTTCTCTCTCTCTCCCCCTTCCTCCTTTCCTTCCTTCTTTCTATATTTTTCTTTCTCTCTTTCTCCTTCCTTCATTCCTTTTTCCTTCTTCCTTCCTTCTTTCTATCTTTTTCTTTCTCTCTTTCTCCTTCCTTCCTTCCTTCCTTCCTTCTTTCCTTCCTTCCTTCCTTCCTTCCATCTATCCATCTATTCCACCCATCCTTCTTTCTCTCTCTCTCTCTCTTTCTTTCTCCTTCCTTCCTTCTCTCCCTCCCTCTCCCTTCCTTCCTTCCTTCCTTCCTTCCTTCCTTCCTTCCTTCCTTCCTTCTTTCTTTCTTTCTTTCTTTCTTTCTTTCTCTCTCCTTCCTTCCTTTCTTCCATCCATTCCATCCATCCATTCTTCTCTCTCTCTCTCTCTGTTTTTTCTTTCTTTCTTTACCCTTCCTTCCCTCGCTCCCTCCCTCCCTCCTTCTCTCTTTCTTTTTTCTTTCTTTCTCTCCTTCCTTCCTTCCTTCCTTCCTTCCTTCCTTCCTTCCTTCTTTTTCTTTCTTTCTTTCTTTCTCTCTCCTTCCTTCCTTCCTTCCTTCCTTCCTTCCTTCCTTCCTTCCTTCCTTCCTTCCTTCCTTCTTTCTATCTTTTTTCTTTCTCTCTTTCTCCTTCCTTCCTTCCTTCCTTCCTTCCCTCCCTCCCTCCCTCTCTCTTTTTCATTGAAGCCCACCCATCAAGGTCGAGAAACACGGCCTCTGGAAACTGGCCTTCTGGTTCTGCCTCCTTCCCTTATATTTCTCAACTCTATTTCAATGGCTGGAGATTGTGGGATTCCTCAGGCCCAGTTTTGCTAACTTGCTTCACTGCCTGGTTTTACTGGCGTAACATCGTTCCCAGAGCTTCTCAGAATGACCTGCCAGAAATACAGCACAGTATGTGCGTTGCATACCACACCAAACACACATGTGTTGGTCTGGACACAGGCCACCCCTCCCCACCAATACAGGACCACCTATACAGGTAGTCCTCAACTTGTGACCATAATTGAGCCCAACATTTCTGTTGCTAAGTGAGACTGTTGTTAAGTGATCTTTATTCCATTTTGTTCTTCTCCTGTTTCAAATTTCAAGAAGGGCTTATGTATTTCAGCAATTGCAGGTTTAGCATTTGTACACCATTCTATTGTGAAGTCAGTCTTAGAGAGCTCCTAAATTCTTTAATGTCTACTTTAAATCTTTCTGTTGATGGTAGATAAGAGAAGCATTGGCATGTAGATCCCTCTGCCACTTGGTTCTCTTGGTTTTATTTTACGTTTCGAAACTGGCTCTCATTTTTGCAGTTTGATTTTTATTTAGAAAAATAACCTCATACTTACATAAATACCAACTTGGGCTGAGCAAAACTTTTGGGCATAGTACAGGTAGTCTTTGACTTACAACAGTTCATTTAGTGACCGTTCAGAGTTACAACTGCACTGAAAAAAGTGACTCATGGCTATTTTTCACACTTACAACTACTGCAGGTCACATGAGGCTGTGAGTTCGATCCTAGGTAGAGGCAGATATTTCACTCTCTCTGGGCACAATGAGAATATATCTGCTGAACAAAACTCCGCATTGGCGACAGGAAGGGCATCCGGCCAGTAAACACTCTGCTAGCTCCATTCAGTTGCCCAGATTCCACCCGCAAGGGATTATGGGGTCGTTAAAAGATGATGAAGATGATGATAGGATTGAAGTTTATACTGTTATAACCTTAAAGAGAATTTTTATCAAATGACATACCACTGGTGTAGATCACCAGAAGAGAAATTGTCAGGAACGTATAAAAGTAGTTTAAATATATGAGAAGAAGGAAGAAAGGGAGGGAGGGAGGAGGGGGGATGAGGATGAGGAGTGGGGGGAGGAAGGAATGGAAGGAGGGTGAAGGAGGAGGTGGAAGGAAGGGAGGGAGGGAGAGAGGAGGGGAAGGAGGGAGGAGGAGAGGATGGGAGGAAGGGGAAAGGAGAGAGGGAGAAGGAGGAGGGAGGAAGGAAAGAAGGAAGGAAGGAGAAGGAAGGAAAGAAGGGATGGAGAAGAAGGAAGGAAGGAAGGAAGGAAGGAAGGAAGGAAGGAAGGAAGGAAGGAAGGAAGGAAGGAAGGAAGGAAGGAAGGAAGGAAGCTATCTTGTCACCAGATATAGGTGACTTCCAAGCTGTTGTAGAAAGTTAAAGTTATATATTTCCAGGAACGTGCTAGTTTATTTAAACTCTAACCATATTTTTGCCCGCATCATGGTTATTTATTTATCCATTTGCTTTAGCTGGCCATCCATTTCAAGGCTATGACTCTCGGCAGCTCGCAACATTAAACACAAATAAGAACACATACAATACCAAAAGAAACCAAGAAATCAACTAACAGACAGTTGCTAGAGAATCACAAAAAGCCCTCAGCGTAGCCTTTTGCGGGTGGCCACAGAGGGTCTGCGTCCACACAAAAACCTAACACACACACACACCCCCGAGTCAGTTCTATGCTACGTTCACACATCCCATTAAACCAGGATGCTGTCCGAACCCACCCGTCTGGGTTCACTGACGATTCAGGGGGCCTGAGATTTTGGAAAGGCCATTTATAACCCCTGACCTAACCACCTGAATTCACCTGGGATGAGAGACCTTGATCTCAGAGGTGGTGGCGAGAGATCGATTTCCCGCTTGTGTTCAGAGTCCACAAGAAGGCATCTATTGTTTACGGACGAAAATGGTTCATGCCTTCGAATTGGCCAACCATTTGGGAGCCTTTCCTGTGTTTGCTTTTTCCAACAAACACTCTGAAGTCCACCAACTTTGATGTTTGTTCTAAACGCCAACCAGACAAGAGGCTCTCCTCTCATTTCAACAGCTTGGTTGGTTTTCAAAACGGAGCAGGGAACGTTAAAAATAAATTTAACCCCACCGGAGGGTTGACTTGATGGTTTTATTATCATCTTTATCATCTGGGGATTTGCGCTTGATCAATGCTAACGTAACCTCTTTCTTTTTCTCCCTCCTCTCTCCTTTCTCCTTCTCTCCCATCCTGCAAAAATAAATCAATTTGAGGGGGAAAAAATCACAACCCAATTACCTTCACCAGAGTTTCTCGTTTCAGAGCGAAGTCCAGCAGCCATAAATTGCCGAGGATGGGAAGAGGAGTGGGACCAGGGGGAAGTCGACTGCGTGCCCGTTGCAACTGTAAAAACTGGAAAGCGAAGATCAAGAGGGCAAAAAGCAAGAATCCTTCGATCAGCATCTCGGATACGTCCTCTTCTTTGCAAATCTCCTGGTTTTTGGGTGGTTGGGGTTTTTTTTTGCTTTTTTAAAAAAATATATTAATTCTTGGAAAGTGCAGCCTTCTTCCTTCGCTTCACCTCCTTTCCTTCCCCATTCTCTCACTCCTTCTCTTTTTTTCTCTCCCTTCTATTTATGGCTTAGAAATAAGCTTCTCTCTCTCTCTCTCTCTCTCTCTCTCTCTTCCCCTCCCCATTCATTTTGCCAAGCCACTCCTTCCCTGGCGGTTTTTTCCAATCGTTTGGCTCTTTCTGGTGAAAATAGTTTGCAACAAGTCTGCAGGAGAGATGATTTTCCCCCAACACCATCTTTCCTAGTCACCCGGTGGTAAAATTTTGGATCCAGAAGGATGGGGCCCGAGGGACATCCAGGGCATTTAAGGGAGCACTGTCCTAAACCTGCATCTATATAGCATGACCAAAACAGATGGATATCTTCTAGCATGGGTTGTTGTTTTTGCATTCCCAGGTTAGCCCCCCCCCTCTGTCCTGGGATCTCCTTGTGGTCTCTCATCTAAGTACATCGTGGAGACCAAAACTGAATGCATTATTCCACACTTGGAATACCGTATTCAGTTTTGGTCGCCACAATGTAAAAAAGATGTTGAGACTCTAGAAAGAGTGCAGAGAAGAGCAGCAAAGATGATTAGGGGACTGGAGGCTAAAACATATGAAGAACGGTTGCAGGAACTGGGTATGTCTAGTTTAATGAAAAGAAGGACTAGGGGAGACATGATAGCAGTCTTCCAATATCTCAGGGGTTGCCACAAAGAAGAGGGAGTCAAACTATTCTCCAAAGCACCTGAGGGTAGAACAAGAAGAAATGGATGGAAACTAATCAAGGAAAGAAGCAATTCAGAACTAAGGAGAAATTTCCTGACAGAGCAATCAATAAATGGAACAACTTGCCTCCAGAAGTTGTGAATGCTCCAACACTGGAAATTTTAAAGAAAATGTTGGATAGCCATTTGTCCGAAATGGTGTAGGGTTTCCTGCCTGGGCAGGGGGTTGGACTAGAAGACCTCCAAGGTCCCTTCCAACTCTGTTATTATGTTATTATGTTATGTTACTATCCAAGGCTGGCCCATCTTGGCTTCTGAGATCCTCCACGGTCGTTTACGTCGAAGAACATTGAGGAACATTTCATTTTTAACAAACGGCGTTTTAAAGTCATTTTTTCAAAAAATGATCCAAGAGGGAAATTGTCAAAAAAAAATAAAAATAAATTCCCCAACTAAAAAAATGGAAAATTTAACCTTTGCTTTTATTTCCAGAGACAAATGGACTTCCTGGTTTTTTTCTTTGAAGGCGTTTTGCTTCTCACCTGAGAAGCTCCTTGAGTTCAAGAAGCTGAAGAAGCTTCTTGGGTAAGAAGCGAAACATCTTCAAATGAAAACTGGAAAGTCCAGTTGCCTCTTGAAAAAAAAAAATCAACTGTGACCCAAAGTGACTGAGAAGCACCATAGACTTTGATCTTATTGTGTGATGGATATTGGCCAGAATCAATAATTGACAGGCCTGGGAAATGCTCCATCAGTCATTCCTTTCAAATCTACCGTATGCTTCTGGATTGTTCTAGAACAGAAGAACAGTTTTCCACAGAGGAGGTAACCAACCTTGCGCCCACCATTTAAAAAACAAACGAACATTGGGAACAGTTCGTTTTATCTTGCATTTTTCAACCATCATTTTTCTTCATTCGTGGTCTATCTCAGAGGTCTCCAACCTTGGTCCCTTTAAGACTTGTGGACTTCAACTCCCAGAGTTCCTCAGCCAGCTTTGCTGGCTGAGGGACTCTGGGAGTTGAAGTCCACAAGTCTTAAAGGGACCAAAGTTGGAGACCCCTGGTCTATCTGATTACAGGTGGTCCTCGACTTACGACCACAACTGAGCCCAACATTTATGTCGCTAAGGGAAACACTCCCCCCCCACTTCTTGCCACAGTTATTAAGTGAATCACTGCAGTGGTTAAATTAATATCACGGTTGCTCAGCGAAGCCGCCTTCCCATTGACTTTGCCTGGGATCACATGACCCCGGGACGCTGCAACCGTCATAACTACGAGTCAGTTACCAGATGTCTGAGTTTGGATCACGTGACCATGGCGATGCTGCAGTGGTCGTAAGTGTGAAAAACAGTCATAAGTCACTTTTTTCCAGGGCTGTTGAAACTTCAGCCACTAAATGAAAATGAAAGTTGTAAGTCGAGGACTGCCTTTACTTGATTGATTTTTTTAAAAAATAAATGTGGCCCCCATAATCTTCTCTTTCTCTTCCCTGCTTGCCTGACTGTCTAGATATCTTACGAGCAAAAAAATGTGCCAATCGAATCCCGTCTGGAATTATAAACCAGGATCTACATACAGTAGCCAGACTTAAGTCTCACGGTGTAATAGAAATCTTTCGTCTTAAAGTGAGGAGACAAGACCACGAAGGATTTGAGAAACAAGAATTAATTTATTATTATTATTATTTTATTTGCATTTATATCCCGCCCTTCTCCGAAGACTCAAGGCGGCTTACACTATGTCAAGCAATAGTCTTCATCCATTTGTATACTATATACAAAGTCAACTTTATTGCCCCCAACAATCTGGGTCCTCATTTTACCTACCTTATAAAGGATGGAAGGCTGAGTCAACCTTGGGCCTGGTGGGACTAGAACCTGCAGTAATTGCAAGCAGCTGCTGTTAATAACAGACTGTCTTACCAGTCTGAGCCACCAGAGGCTCTTTGCGCAAATAGGACACAGACCCCCACTCATGTGGAAAACAAAGGTCTGAGCCTCGAGCAAGGCTCAAGCATAATCTTTTATACCTTTGGTTACAGATATCACATAAGAAAAAGAAGAAGTTATCCTAATTGGTTGTCACAGACAAAAGCCCATATATGGACTACCATTATCATACACCATCCAGATACATACGTTGATGCATACGTCGCTATCGATGCCCCTTTCTTGCCACATATAGTTACTGGAACAGGTTACAAAGAACAGCATGTAGAAATATTCCTGTGCTTTACAGAAAGCTTGCAACACCACACCTCTGCCAAGCATTTTTTTTTAAATTTGCATTTATATCCCGCCCTTCTCCGAAGACTCAGGGCGGCTTACACTATGTCAAGCAATAGCTTTCATCCATTTGTATATTATATACAAAGTCAAATTTTATTGCCCCCAACAATCTGGGTCCTCATTTTACCTACCTTATAAAGGACCTGTATACTGCACGAATCAAGAAGAGGGCCGTGAAAATATTTGCAGATCCCTCGCATCCTGGACATAAACTGTTTCAACTCCTACCCTCAAAACGACGCTATAGAGCACTGCACACCAGAACAACTAGACACAAGAACAGTTTTTCCCCCGAAGGCCATCACTCTGCTAAACAAATAATTCCCTCAACACTGTCAGACTATTTACTGAATCTGCACTACTATTAATCGTTTCATAGTTCCCATCACCAATCTCTTTCCACTTATGACTGTATGACTATAACTTTTTGCTGGCAATCCTTATGATTTATATTGATATATTGACCATCAATTGTGCTGTAAATGTTGTACCTTGATGAACGTATCTTTTCTTTTATGTACACTGAGAGCATATGCACCAAGACAAATTCCTTGTGTGTCCAATCACACTTGGCCAATAAAATTCTATTCTATTCTATTCTATTCTATTCTATTCTATTCTATTCTATTCTATTCTATTCTATTCTATTCTATTCTAAAGGATGGAAGGCTGAGTCAACAACAGAGTTGGAAGGGACCTTGGAGGCCTTCTAGTCCAACCCCCTGCCCAGGCAGGAAACCCTACACCATCTCAGTCAGATGGTTATCCAACATTTTCTTAAAAATTTCCAGTGTTGGAGCATTCACAACTTCTGCAGGCAAGTCGTTCCACTTATTAATTGTTCTAACTAATGTATTATAAAGCATTGGGATCCTGCTTCAACGGAAGTCAATGGGATTTAGGAGTGCAATAATTATAGTCTAGACAAGGCTAAAGAAGGTTTAAATATTTTGTTATCTGGTTCAGTTTGTTGTAGAAGTAAACCTATGCCAGTGATGGCTAGCCTTTTTGCTATTGTGTACCAGGAGTGGGGGGAGTGGGGGGGGGGTCGCACGTGCCCACACCCATAATTCTATGCGTCCTGCTCCTAGCACGCTCCTCCCATTCCTGGCACACGATGGCCCGGTAGGCCCGTTTTTTTCTCTCACCAGGCTCCAGAGCCTTTCTAGGAGTCTGTGGAGGGCGAAAACAGCCTTCCCCACCAACCCCCCAGAGGCTGGAAATGGCCCTTTTGCCAACTTCCGGTGGGATCGAAAGGCCCGTTTTTTGCTGTCCCCAAGCTCCAGAGCCTTTCTATGAGTCTAGGGAGGGATCGGAAGTTGGCAAACGGGCCGTTTTTGGCCTCTGGGGGCTGGGGAAGGCTGTTTTCGCCCTCCCCAGACTCCTAGAAAGGCTCTGGAGTCTGGGGAGAGCAAAAAACGGGCCTTCCCCATCCACCTGAGGCCCTCCAGAGGCAGGAAACAACCTGTTTCCCTACTTCTGGTGGGACCAGAAGGCCCAAAAATCAGCTGGCGCACACTGGAGCTGAGCTCATGGCTATGTGTGCCACCTGTGGCACGCGTGCCATAGGTTCGCCATCACGGAGCTATGCTATTACTGAATGAAAAAAAGGTCTGTTTAATGAAAAGAAGGACTGGGGTGACATGATAGCGATCTTCCAATATCTGAGGGGCTGCCCCAAAGAAGAGGGAATCAAGCTATTCTCCAAAGCACCTGAAGGCAGGACAAGAAGCAATGGGTGGAAACTAATCAAGGAGAGTAGCAACCTGGAACTGAGGAGAAATTTCCTGACAGGGAATTAACCAGTGGAACAACCTGCCTCCAGAAGTTGTGAATGCTCCAAAACTGGAGGCTTTTAAGAAGAGATTGGACTGCCATTTGTCTGGAATGTTAGAGGGCTTCCGGCTTGAGCAGCGGGGTGGACTAGAAGACCTCCAAAGTCCCTTCCAACAGAATAGCAATTCCGTTATACTTGTGTTGTTATCCCGTTGAACTAGAAGTGGTTTTCTTTTTCAAATTTGGCAAGTTTTAAGACGGGCAGACTTCAGTTTCTCCTATAATAATAATAATAATAATAATAATAATAATAATAATAATAATAATAATAATAATAATAATAATAATAATAATAATAATAATAATAATAATAATAATAATAATAATAATAATAATAATATCAGAGTTGGAAGGGACCTTGGAGGTCTTCTAGTCCAACCCCCTGCCCAGGCAGGAAACCCTACACCATTTCAGACAAATAGCTATCCAACATTTTCTTAAAAATTTCCAGTGTTGGAGCATTTACAACTTCTGCAGGCAAGTTGTTCCACTGATTAATTGTTCTAACTGTCAGGAAATTTCTCCTTAGTTCTAGGTTGCTTCTCTCCTTGATTAGTTTTCACCCATTGCTTCTTGTTCTACCCTCAGGTGCTTTGGAGAATAGTTTGACTCCCTCTTCTTTGTGGCAGCCCCTGAGAGATTGGAACACTGCTATCATGTCACCCCTAGTCCTTCTTTTCATTAAACTAGACATACCCAGTTCCTGCAACCGTTCTTCATATGTTTTAGTCTCCAGTCCCCTAATCCTCTTTGTTGCTCTTCTCTGCACTCTTTCTAGAGTCTCCACATCTTTTTTACATTGTGGCGACCAAAACTGAATGCAATATCCCAAGTGTGGCCTTACCAAGGCCTTATAAAGTGGTATTAACACTTCACGTGATCTTGATCCTATCCCTCTGTTTATGCAGCCCAAATCCTTTCATCGTTTATTTTTTTATTTATTTTTTTAAATAGGATTTGTTAATTCCATTCATTCTGCTGGGAGCGAGTGAAGCGTCAAATGTTAGCTTGCAAACCAGTCTGGATGTGGGCAGCGTGCTAAGCCAGAGTTAAACAACATAACAGAATGTCGTGTCAGGTGTAAAACAGGCTTGAGAATCTGGGGCTTACCCTAGGCAATAAAAGGCAAAAATAAGCGTCAATTTTTAAGATTAAATTCAGAATTCTTCTCTCACCATTTAACTTCCTTCTCATCTCCAGGCCTGGGGAAAATTCAGGTAGTCCCCGACTTACGACAGTTCGTTTAGTGACCGTTCAAAGGTACAACGGTACTGAAAAAAGCATTCATACTTACGGCCATTGCACATCCCCATGGTCATGTGACCAAGATTCAGTCGCTTGGCAACCGGCTGAAATTGATGACGGTTGCTGTGTCCCGGGATCACATGATCCCCTTTTGTGGCCCTTTAACAATCAAAGTTAAGATTCACTTAGCAACCCTGTTATTCACACACCTGCAGTGATTTACTTAAACAACGGTGGCAAGAAACGTCATAAAACGGGGGCAAATCTCGCTTAACGACTGTCTCGCTCAGCAACAGAAATGTCACGCTCAGTTTTGGTCATAAGTTGAAGACTACCTGCAACGTCCCAAAGAAGACACTGGTATTGTTAAAAAAAAAAAACTTACTTACAAGAACAAGGGGCTCAGTGGCTAAGACGCTGAGCTTGTCGATCAGAAAGGTCGGCAGTTCAGCGGTTCGAATCCCTAGTGCTGCCATGTAACGGGGTGAACTCCTGATACTTGTCCCAGCTTCTGCCAACCTAGCAGTTCGAAAGCAGGTAAAAAATGCAAGTAGAAAAAATAGGGACCACCTTTGGTGGGAAGGGAACAGCGTTCTGTGCGCCTTTGGCGTTGAGTCATGCCGGCCACATGACCACGGAGACGTCTTCGGACAGCGCTGGCTCTTCGGCTTTGAAACGGAGATGAGCACTGCCCCCTAGAGTCGGGAATGACTTAGCACGTACGTGCGAGGGGAACCTTTACCTTTAACTTACAAGGAACAGCTTTCTGGAACTGTTTCTTGTTTAAAAGTCTGTTCAAAATTCTACATTTCCCTCCGAGTGGTCTTTAATCTTACGCCTCCCCAAAGGCGGATATTTAATACAGCGCTACTAAAGGATATTTAATGCTGCTTTTCTTCAAAGTGGTATTGAATGTCTGCTAATAAAGCAACTGTTGGATGAATGATCCATCAAGGCTATTAAAATGTCTTTTTTCTCCTCCCAACAGATCTTTTACCTGGGGGCCTAGAATTTTTTTTTCTTCTGCCTTTGAAAGATCTCCATTTCCCCTTTACATTGAGAGACTAAGATGTTTTTAGTTTCTCCTGCTTTTCCTGGCTCCGATTCTACCCTTGTTCCAGATGTAAGACGATGCGATAAGCGATCTTTTCTTTTTTGTAAACAATTGCGGTAAAAGAGGATTTCTGCAAGTCAGATGTCGTGAAATGGAGACATTTCACATCCACACACACACACACACAGGGAGAAAAAAAAATCTATCAGACTGGGGCCTTTGTCCTCAAAGTTGCATTTCTACAATCACGTAGGTTAGTCGGGCAATATACTCAGTTGATTAGTTAAAAGCCAGATGGAGGCATTTGTGTTGCATACTAAGCATGATTAATATTAATTGCAATGTTGTAGGTTTGATTTTTGTGGCTTTTGAGCTGCATTGTTTCATTGTTGTGTCACTGTTGAACCAAACTCACAGAGCAGGTAAATTCAGTCATCAAGGAATGTGCGGTGCACAAGACAATAAACAGGAAGGAAGGAAGGAAGGAAGGAAGGAAGGAAGGAAGGAAGGAAGAAAGAAAGAAAGAAAGAAAGAAAGAAAGAAAGAAAGAAAGAAAGAAAGAAAGAAAGAAAGAGGGAGGGAGGGAGGGAGGGAAGGAGAGAGAAGGAAAAAAGGACAATTAGCCCTCGACTTACAAGAGTTCATTTAGTGACTGTTCAAATTTATGATGGCATTGAAAAATGTGACTTATGACCAAAAGAAGAAAGAAAGAAAGAAAGAAAGAGGAAGGGAGGGAGGGAGGGAGGGAGGGAGGGAGGGAGGGAGGGAGGGAGGACAAGTAGTCCTCCACTTACAAGAGTTCATTTAGTGACTGTTCAAATTTATGATGGCATTGAAAAATGTGACTTATGACCGGAAGGAAGGAAGGAAGGAAGGAAGAAAAGAAAAAGAATCAAATTAGTCTATGCTCTAGAGAGTTAAAGACCGGGGTAGAAAGCGGGAGCTTGTGAGTTCAAATCCTGCTTTATCTAGGAAATCCAGCTGGAAGATTTTGAGCCAATCATCAGGCGACTGGGAGTTCTAGTCCCACCTTAGCCATGAAAGCCAGTTGGGTGATTTGGGGCCAATTACCAGGAGACTGGGACATCTAATCTCACCTTAGGCACAAAAGGCAGAAGGATGACTTTGGGCCAGTCCCCCTCTCTCAGCCCAACTCAGGGTTGTTGTAGGCGGAGAAAGGTGTGTTGGCTATATTCACCACCTTGAGTTATTTGCAAAAACAATAAAGGTGGGTTACAAAGGAATAAATAAGTAACTAAAACCCTACAAAACTATTTTAAAATTTTAAAGCTTTCCCTTTGCAGTATGACTGAATTGGCTGCAGGGGCTGGCCGCTTGCTTAGAGTAATTTTCACTGAAACAGTTTATAAATAGATAAATAAATAAACATGTTTTTGATCAAAGAACAAAGTCAAACTAGAGTCTTGGACTTCAAGAGAGCTAATTTCAATAAACTCAGAGAGAGCTTGAGAAGGATTCCATGGATGACAATCTTCAAGGGGAAAACAACTCAAGAAGCTTGGGAAATTTTGAAAAGTGAGATTATAAAAGCGCAGTCTAGCACAATACCAATGAAGAAGAAAAATAATAGATCTCAAAAGAAACCAGCATGGATGCATAAAGAACTATCTGACAAATTGAAAGACAAAAAGGACACATATAAAAAGTGGAAAGAGGGGCAAATAACTAAGGCAGAAGATCAGCAAATAGCCCGAGCCTGTAAAGATGAAGTGAGGAAAGCTAAGGCTCACAATGAACAAAGGCTAGCGACAAAAGTAAAAAATAACAAAAACAACTTCTTCCAACATGTTAAAAACAAGAAAAAAGTCAAGGAAACGATTGGCCCATTGCTGGGAGAAAATGGCAAGAAGGTGACAAGCAACAGGGAGAAAGCAGATCTACTTAATTCATATTTTGCATCTGTCTTTACACAAAAGGAAAAAACAATCCAACCTATCAAAAACAGCACCACAAAAAACAGATTAGGAACACAAGTTAAAATAGGGAAAAAAATGGTAAGTGAACATCTGTCTACCCTAGACGAGTTCAAATCACCAGGACCGGATGGATTACACCCCAGGGTTCTGAAGGAATACCAGGGAAGATTCTGGAAAAGATAATCAAGCAACGAATCACCGAACACCTAGAAGCAAACAAACCAAAAGCCAACATGGGTTTGTCAAAAACAGATCATGCCAGACTAATCTTATTGCATTCTTTGACAAAGTGACAAAATTAGTGGACCAGAGGAATGCTGTCGATATAATTTACTTGGACTTCAGTAAAGCATTTGATAAAGTAGACCATAACCTACTACTAGATAAAGTAGAAAAATGTGGGTTAGACAGCACCACCACCAGATGGATTCGTAACTGGCTGACCAACCACACTCAACGTGTAGTCCTCAACGGAACTACATCCACATGGAGGGAAGTATGCAGTGGAGTACCCCAAGGCTCTGTTTTAGGCCCAGTACTCTTCAACATCTTCATCAATGACTTGGACAAGGGGATAGATGGGGAACTCATCAAATTTGCAGATGACACCAAGCTGGCAGGAATAGCCAACACTCCAGAAGATAGGCTCAAGATACAGAAGGATCTTGACGGACTTGAACATTGGGCACTATCTAACAAAATGAAATTCAACAGTGAAAAAAGTAATGTTCTACATTTAGGCCAAAAAAACAAAGTGCACAGGTACCAGATATGTGGTACCTTGCTCAATAGTAGTAACTGTGAGAGGGATCTTGGAGTCCTAGTGGACAACCATTTAGATATGAACCAGCAGTGTGCAGCAGCTGCCAAAAAAGTCAACACAATTCTGGGCTGCATAAACAGAGAGATAGAATCAAGATCACGTGAAGTGTTAGTGCCACTTTCTAATGCCTTGGTAAGGCCACACTTGGAATATTGCATTCAGTTTTGGTCGCCAAATTGTAAAAAGGATATTGAGACTCTAGAAAGCGTGCAGAGAAGAGCGACGAAGATGATTAGGGGACTGGAGGCTAAAACATATGAAGAACGGTTGCAGGAACTCGGTATGCCTAGTTTAATGAAAAGAAGGACTAGGGGAGACATGATAGCAGTGTTCAAATATCTCAGGGGTTGCCACAAAGAAGAGGGAGTCAAGCTATTCTCCAAAGCACCTGAGGGTAGAACAAGAAGCAATGGGTGGAAACTGATCAAGGAGAGAAGCAACCTAGAACTAAGGAGAAATTTCCTGACAGTTAGAACAATTAATCAGTGGAACAACTTGCCTGCAGAAGTTGTAAATGCTCCAACACTGGAAATTTTTAAGAAAATGTTGGATAGCCATTTGTCTGAAATGTTTCTGAAGGGTTTCCTGCCTGGGCAGGGGGTTGGACTAGAAGACCTCCAAGGTCCCTTCCAACTCTGATATTATTATTATTATTATTATTATCGAATCGAATCGAATCGAATCAAATCGAATCAAATCGAATCGAATCGAATCGAATAGAATAGAATAATAGAGTTGGAAGGGACTTTGGAGGTCTTCTAGTCCAACCCCCTGCTTAGGCAGGAAACCCTACACCACTTCAGACAAATGTTTATCTAACATCTTCTTAAAAACTTCCAGTGTTGGAGCATTCACAACTTCTGGAGGCAAGTTGTTCCATTCATTAATTGTTCTCAATATCAGGAAATTTCTTCTCTCCTTGATTAGTTTCCACCCATTGGAAAGCCTCAAGTGCTTTGGAGAATAGTTTGACTCTCTCTTCTTTGGGGCAACCCCTGACATATTGAAACACTGCTATCATGTCTCCCCTAGTCCTTCTTTTTATTAAACTAGACATACCAAGTTCCTGCAACCGTTCTTCATATGTTTTAGCCTCCAGTCCCCTCATCATCTTCCTTGCTTTTCTCTGCACTCTTTCTAGAGTCTCCACATCTTTTTTACAATGTGGCGACCAAAACTGAATGCAATATTCCAAGTGTGGCCTTACCAAGGAATTATAAAGTGGTATGAACACTTCCCGTGATCTTGATTCTATCCCTCTGTTTATGCAGCCCAGAATTGTGTTGGCTTTTTTGGCAGCTGCTGCACACTGCTGGCTCATATCTAAATGGTTGTCCACTAGGACTTCAAGATCCCTCTCACAGTTACTACTACTGAGCAAGGTACCACATATACTGTACCTGTGCATTTTGTTTTTCTTACCTAAATGTAGACCCTTACTTTTTTCACCATTGAATTTCATTTTGTTAGATAGAGCCCAATGTTCAAGTCTGTCAAGATCCTTCTGTATCTTGAGCCTATCTTCTGGAGTGTTGGCTATTCCTGCCAGCTTGGTGTCATCTGCAAATTTGATGAGTTCCCCATCTATCCCCTTGTCCAAATCATTGATGAAGATGTTGAAGAGTACTGGGCCTAAAACAGAGCCTTGGGGTACTCCATTGCATACTTCCCTCCATGTGGATGCAGTTCCGTTGAGGACTACACGTTGAGTGTGGTTGGGCAGCCAGTTACGAATCCCTCTGGTGGTGATGCTGTCTAAACCACATTTTGCTACTTCATCTAATAGTAGGTTATGGTTCACTTTATCAAATGCCTTACTGAAGTTCAAGTAAATTATATGACAGTATATCGACTGGTCCACTAATTTTGTCACTTTGTTAAAGAATGCAATAAGATTAGTCTGGCATGATCTGTTTTTGACAAACCCATTTTGGCTTTTGGTTATTACTTGGTTTGCTTCTGTTGCTTGATTATCTTTTCCAGAATCTTCCCTGGTATCGACGTCAGGCTGATAGGTCTGTGGTTTCCTAGGTCTATTTTTTTCCCTTTTTTGAAGATGGGAACTACCTCAGCTCTTTTCCAGTCCTCTGGCAGCTCCCCTGTGCTCCAGGATCTTTGAAAGATATAGTTCAGTGGTTCTGAGATCACGTCTGCCAGTTCCTTCAGAACCTTGGGGTGTAATCCATCCGGTCCTGGTGATTTGAATTCATCTAGGGTAGACAGATGTTCACTTACCATTTTCTTCCCTATTTTATCTTGTGTTCTTAATCTATTTTTTGTGGTGCTGTTTTTGATAGGTTGGATTGTTTTTTCCTTTTGTGTAAAGACAGATGCAAAATATGAGTTAAGTAGTTCTGCTTTCTCCCTGTTGCTTGTCACCTTCTTGCCACTTTCTCCCAGCAATGGGCCAATCGTTTCCTTGACTTTTTTCTTGTTTTTAACATGTTGGAAGAAGCTGTTTTTGTTATTTTTTACTTTTGTCGCTAGCCTTTGTTCATTGTGAGCCTTAGCTTTCCTCACTTCACCTTTACAGGCTCGGGCTATTTGCTGATCTTCTGCCTTAGTTATTTGTCCCTCTTTCCACTTTTTATATGTGTCCTTTTTGTCTTTCAATTTGTCAGAGAGTTCTTTATGCAGCCATGCTGGTTTCTTTTGAGAGCTGTTATTTTTCTTCTTCATTGGTATTGTGCCCATGAAATCATTACTCAATCGTTACTCAAGCTGCTGATCCAGTTCTACAGAGGAATTATTGAGCCTGTCATCTGCACCTCTATAACTGTCTGGTTTGATTCTCCAACTCAACAAGATAGACACAGACTTTGGAGGATAATTAGAATTGCAGAAAAAAACAGTTACTACCAACCTGCCTTCCATTAAGGACCTGTCTACTGCACGAGTCAAAAAGAGGGCTGTGAAAATATTTACAGACCCCTCACATCCTGGACATAAACTATTTCAACTCCTACCCTTAAAATGATGCTACAGAGCCCTGCATACCAGAACAACTAGACACAAGGACAGTTTCCCCCCGAAGGCCATCACTCTACTAAAACAAATAATATCCTCAACATTGTCAATCTATTTGCTAAGTCTGCACTACTATTAATCTTCTCATCGTTCCCATCACCTATCTCTTTCCACTTATGACTGTATGACTGTAACTTTGTTGCTTGTATCCTTACGATTTATATTGATATTGTTTCCTGAGTGCTTATTTGTAGCCTATGACTATCATTAAGTGTTGTACCTTAAGGTTCTTGATGAACGTATCTTTTCTTTTATGTACATTGAGAGCATATGCACCAAAGACAAATTCCTTGTGTGTCCAATCACACTTGGCCAATAAAAAGTTCTATTCTATTCTATTCTATTCTATTCTATTCTATTCTATTCTATTCTATTCTATTCTATTCTATTCTATTCTATTCTATTTAAATTAGTTTTACAGGTGTATTCATTCCCCATCTGAGATTCCCAGGAATATTAGTATACAGTTCAAAGGCACACGGAACATCGGCTGTGCAGGAAAACCGCTATCTGTTTTGTAAATGCCCTTTATACTTTACAAAATTTTGGGTGGAAGGATACTTTTTCTTTTAGGAAGCACCCTGATAAGGTGGCTATTTTGCAATCCTGAACTGTTCAACACTTTTTTCTCTGGGGCTAAATACAGAAACTGTATGTGGCTTCCTTAGCTTTCTTGTCCCCAGACTGTCTGAACAAGTCAGGCGAGTCGATCCTCTTTTCTTTAACCTCCGCCTGCCGGCAGCTAACATCTCTAAGTGGCTCTTTTTTTTTATTCAGTTCTCTCAGTGTTTTTTTTCAGTCCCATTGTCAGGTACAATACTTGGTTTAGTGATGGTTCGAAGGCACTGAAAAAAAGGGACATATGATCGTTTTTCACACAGCGTGTGATCAAGTATGTCAGCCAAATATTAACCGATCCTGATTGTACTCCTGAGGAAGTAAATAAATGAAAACTCCCCACTTGGGAATATAATGAACTGTAATAAAGGTAACCCTCAACTTCCAACTGTTCATTCAGTGACGGTTTGAAGTTACAATAGCACTGAAAAATGGGACTTATCTTCCCACCTGCAGGTCTCCAAGCCAAATATTTTAATAGAATAGAATAGAACAGAACAGAACAGAATAGAATAGAATAGAATAGAATAGAATAGAATAGAATAGAACAGAATAGAATTCTTCATTGGCCAAGTGTGATTGGACACACAAAGAATTTGTCTTGGTGCACATGCTCTCAGTGTACATAAAAGAAAAGATACCTTCATCAAGATACAACACTTTCAACACTTAATGATAGTCATAGGGTTCAAATTTAACACTTAATGATAGTCATAGGCTACAAATAAGCAATCAAGAAACAATCAATATCAATATAAATCGTAAGGATACAAGCAACAAAGTTACAGTCACTCAGTCATAAATGGAAGGAGATGGGTAATAGGAACGATGAGAATATTAATAGTAGTGCAGACTTAGTAAATAGTTTGACAGTGTTGTGGGAATTATTTGTTTAGCAGAGTGATGGCGTTTGGGAAAAAACTGTCCTTGTGTCTAGTTGTTCTGGTGTGCAGTGCTCTATAGCGTCGTTTTGAGGGTAGGAGTTGAAACAGTTTATGTCCAGGATGTGAGGGGTCTGTAAATATTTTCACAGCCCTCTTTTTGACTTGTGCAGTATACAGGTCTTCAATGGAAGGCAGATTTGTAGCCATTGTTTTTTCTGCCGTTCTAATGAGCCTCTGAAGTCTGTGTCTGTCTTGTTGGGTTGCAGAACCAAACCAGACAGTTCTAGAGGTGCAGATGACAGACTCAATAATTCCTCTGTAGAACTGGATCAGCAGCTCTTTGGGCAGTTTGAGCTTTCTGAGTTGGCGCAGAAAGAACATTATTTGCTTGCTTTTTTGATGACGTTTTTTGATGTTAGCTGTCCATTTTAGATATTGCGATGTGGCAGAACCTAGAAATTTGAAGGTCTCTACTGTTGATACTGTGTTGTCAAGTATTGTGAGAGGTGGAAGTATGGAAGGGTTTCTCCTAAAGTCTACCACCATTTCTACAGTTTTGAGTGTGTTCAGTTCCGGATTGTTCCAGTCGCACCTCAAGGCTAGTCGTTCAACCTCCCGTCTGTGTGCAGATTCATCATTGTCTCGAATGAAATTAGATCGCTGAGATGCAGTCATTGGTATACAGAGAGAAGAGAAGTGTGGGGGTGGGCTGTGCTAATTGTACAGGTATCTGATGTGATTCTGCTTACCTTCACCTGCTGCTTCCTGTTTGTTAGGAAGCTTATGATCCACTTAGCAAACGTTTGCTAAACTGATGAACTAGTTTCCATTCCCAGGGATAATGATACAAATATAAAGCTTTTAATTCAGGATTATTCTCCTCATGGCCATCTTGGCTTTCCTGAATTAATTTCTTAAGTGCTTGTAAGCAGCAATGCTCTCATAAATCTGCTTTGCAAATCTTGAGATTCAGGGTGAGATGTGTGGGTATGTGTGAGCTAATATCTGAAGTACAGTTGTGGCCAAAATTGTGGAAACCTTTTTGGGAAATGTATATTTTTGAGGTTTGATGGCTAATAACACCACTTTTTTTTTTTTTTTTGAGTGTCAAGAGAATCCTATTCCACTGCTGGAATGGCCTGGGAATAGCCCAGACTTTAACCCAATTCAAAATCGATGGAGCCGACTAAAGAAACTGGTTAGTCAGAAGCGACCCAGCAATAAAACCCAGTTAATAGAAGCCATCCTTCAATCTTGGTTTCACGTTAGAACAGCTGCAGAACTCAAAGACTTGGTTCTCCTCCGAAGTCTCTTCCAACTCTGTTATTTATATATTTAAGCCTGGACCATCCGTCAGTTCTGACTCTTTGCAACTTTGCAGCTCTTTGCAAGATTTTGTTGGTGACATTAGAAGACAGGGCCTGATTTTAAAAGTAGTCTGAAGAAGTCAAGTGTTCAGCTCTTTATTGCATAATGATTCATAGTGATTCATAATCAGTAATAATTAAAGCTGGCGGGAAACCTCTGCTCCGTGAATTAGTGTCATCATACTGCAAGTATGATGACACTCGTACTGTACGAGTACTCAGCTGATTGTGTAACCTTACAAACTGCTCTGGCAGCGGGTTTTTAGAGCGATTAGCCGCGGATATGGAATTAACAATACACAAGCACACTTTTGAAAAGTAATTTGCATCACCTTGAAGGCGAGGCGACACCTTGAAGCAAAAGATTTTGCGGAAGCCAATCAGAAAAAAAGCATCTTTTTAAACCTGCATTCTGTACCAACATTTAAAGGTAGTCCTTGTGAAGCAGGACCCCAATGCTTTATAATACAAGTGCTTTATGTTTATTTGTTAGGATTATAACAAGATGCATTAGAGATAGAAGTCGACGTGTCACATAAAAGCGGAAGTATATTGCTTGGCAGAGGTGTGGTGTTGCAAGCTTTCTGTAAAGCACAGGAATATTTCTACATGCTGTTCTTTGTAACCTGTTCCAGTAACTATATGTGGTAAGAAGGGGGCATCGATAGCAACGTATGCATCAACGTATGTATCCGGATGGTGTATGATAATGGTAGTCCGTATATGGGCTTTTGTCTGTGACAACCAATTAGGATAACTTCTTCTTTTTCTTATGTGATATCTGTAACCAAAGGTATAAAAGATTATGCTTGAGCCTTGCTCGAGGCTCAGACCTTTGTTTTCCACGTGAGTGGGGGTCTGTGTCCTATTTGCGCAAATAATAAATTAATTCTTGTTTCTCAAATCCTTTGTGGTCTTGTCTCCTCACTTTAAGACGAAAGTTTTCTACTACACTTGAATTACAATAGTTCGTTTGGTGACTGTTCAAAGTTACGACAGCAATGGAAAAAGTGACTTATGACCATTTTTCAAACTTACGACCATTGTATTGTCCTGGGGTCACGTGATCCCCTTTTGTGACCTTCTGTCCAGCAAAGTCAATGGGGAATCCAGATTCACTTAACAACCGTCTTGCTAGATTAATAACTGTAGTGATTCACTTAACAGCTGTGACAAGAAAGGCAGTAAAACGGGGCAAAATTCACTTAACTGTCTCGCTCAGGGACAGAATCTGGAGCTCAGGTGTGGTCGTAAGTCGAGGGCTACCTGAGTTTGATTGGTATGATTTGGTATCTCACCTTTCTTGGCAAGGCACTGAGAGTGGTAGATGAGTTGGGAGACTTATGAAGAAGCAGAGACAATGAATCCAATGGACAAAGAAGTTTTTTTTAATTTTTTATTTACATTTATATCCTGCCCTTCTCCGAAGACTCAGGGCGGCTTACAGTGTATAAGGCAAGTTCTAGAGAAGGTGCTCACCAGAGGTGATATTCAGGTGGTTAGGAACCGGTTTGGGCGTGGCTTGGTGGGGTGATGTCGGCCACGCCCACACAGTCACATGACCCCCTACCACCACCAAGCCATGGAAGATAAAGGAGAAGACCGGATCCCATCTGAACCCTGAAAGCAACTGTGTTACTGAATGACCAAGGGCAGGAATTTAAGGCCATCAAAGTTTAATTCAAGGCCATCAGCTAGTGTTGAGTGTAGTTCATTGGTTGTTTTCATGCAACAAGCTTGACCAAGTCTTAGGCCAAGTTGGAGCAGAGATAGATCACTTTGCCCAGAGGGTCATCCCCAGTAGCTTCCTTACACCGTTGGAATGGCCAGCCTTGAGTAGGGCGAAGAAGGAAAGCATCCATTCCCAAACCTGGATATCTAAGGATGATCTAAGGATGAAGCTGAGGGCACCCGGTGGCTTAGTGGCTAAGACGCTGAGCTTGTCAATCGAAAGGTCGGCAGTTCAGCGGTTCGAATCCTTAGTGCTGCGTAACGGGGTGAACTCCTGTTCCTTGTCCCAGCTTCTGCCAACCTAGCGGTTTGAAAGCACGTAAAACTGCAAGTAGAAAAAATAGGGACCATCTTTGGTGGGAAGGGAACAGCGTTCCGTGCGCCTTTGGCGTTGAGTCATGCCACATGACCACGGAGACATCTTCGGACAGCGCTGGCTCTTCGGCTTTGAAATGGAGATGAGCACTGCCCCCTAGAGTCGGGAATGACTAGCACGTAAGTGCGAGGGGAACCTTTACCTTTTAAAGGATGAAGCTGCCATAGGAGTGGGCTAAGAAAGAGATGGAGTTCATTCATGAAGATAGGTCGCTCAACGCCAGAAAGGCACCTTCATGGCACAGCCAACAAGAGGTCACTTTCATACAGTGTGCAGCAGACGCCAAAAAAGCCAATGCAATCCTAAATTGCATTAACAGAGGGATATCAAGATCAATCAAGATCAAGGGAGGTACTAATAGCAATCTATAATGCCCTAGTAAGACCACACCTAGAATACTGCGTCCAGTTTTGGTTACCGAACTTTAAAAAAGATGTTGAAACTCTAGAAAAAGTGCTGAGAAGAGCAACCAGGATGATTAAGGGACTGGAGGATGAAACATACAATGAATGGTTGCAGGAACTGGGCATGGCTAGTCTAGTGAAGAGAATGACCAGGGGAGACATGATAGCAGTCTTATTTATTTATTATTTATTTTATTTTATTAAATTTTTATACCGCCCTTCTCCCGAAGGACTCAGGGTGGTGTACAGCCGGAATAAAATACAGAATATATACAATTAAAAGAAATTAAAATAAACTATTACTAAACGGCCGATAATTTAAAAGATTTAAAAATTTAAAATATTACTAAAACCCCAATTTAAAATCCACTATTTATGCCAGTCCTGCTTGAGTGAATAAATATGTTTTTAGCTCACGACGAAAGGTCTTCCCATATTTGAGGGGCTGCCACAGAGAGGAGGGGGTCGAGCGGTTTTCTAATGCACCTTTAGCAGTGGTGAGTTTCAAAATCTTATTTTGAAATTATTGAATTATTTCAAAATCTTTCAAAATCAATACTACTGGTTCTGTGGGTGTGTCTTGGTGGGCATGGCATGGCTTGATGGGCGGGGTTTTGTGGGCGAGGCAGGGGAAGGATATTGCAAAATCTCCATTCCCTCCCCACTTCAGAGGAAGGATACTGTAAAATCTCCATTCCCACCCCACTTCAGGGGAAGGTTACTGCAAAATCCCCATTTCCTCCTGATCAGCTGGGACTCGGGAGGCAGAGAATAGATGGAGGCGGGGCCAGTCAGAATTTTCACTACTGGTTCTCCAAACTACTCAAAATTTCCACTACTGGTTCTCCAGAACTGGTCAGAACCTGCTGAAACTTATTGTGACCCAGGCCCAAGTAGTGTCATGTCCCACTCCCACTCCGCCGAACGAGTCAAGGAAGTCCGTAACAAACCTGGCAACAAAGCCTCTGCAGCTTGCCAAGTTCCTTCGAGGTTTATCAGGGCAGGCAGGAGTCCAAGTTGTGACTTCAGCGATAGAGTCCGATATCAGCAAACTAGATAAGACTTTGCTTGACTCAAGGTTGGAATGCCAAAAGCAGGTCCTTTATATAGGCTGTGGGGTGTGGCTCCATGACTCAGCACTTATCCAGGCCTGTCCCACCCTTCCTTCTGCTGGTGTCGCCTCTCAGATCTCCGGAAGCGAGGGTCCACCCATGCTGAATTGTTTTCAGCTGGATCTGCTGTCAGCGTCTGGGAAAGGGAGGGGTCAGAGGGAGTAGGCCTGGGTAATTCCACCATCTGGCTGGCTTCCTGCTCTGAAGGCTGAGCCAAAGGAACACACGCTGTATGAGTGAGGTTTATCGGGCTTGTCCTTTCACTCCTTGAATCCTCTCCGGGCATGGGGCCAGGGCCGGGGGCTGGAGTCATGACAGGCCGTTCATCTTCATTATCAGACTCGGAGTCTGATAAAAGGCCCGGTTGGAGACGGGAGGGGCCCAGCTGAGGAGGGAGGGAGGACGAGTCACAACAAGTAGGTAGTAATAAACTCAGTCCATGAAAAAACAAACAAACTTTATTCGAACAGTTGGGAATTACTTCATTCCCAGCTTCATTCAACTCAAAGTAAAACAAATGCCTCCCAACACAAATTCCTTAGTTATCTCGCAAACCTTGGTCCAATTAGGCAAACTGCCAAAGGCCCTTCCTGGCAAACATCCAGAAGCCACAAAAACAAAGACGTAGAAGAAGATGAAGCAGAAGACGCAGCTACAACGTTGTTTTCCGGCAAAGGCCAAACGCCGGTGCTGGTCTGTTTTAAGCCTTATGGGAACGGCCAATCATCTCTTGGCCTTACTCCCGAGTTGTCCTCTTTGCTAGAGCTGCTCTTGCCTTCTGGCAGCTCTTCTCATGCGTGCATTAGGAACAGGCTTTTGTGGTCCGTCAGCAGCCTATGGTGATGGCAACAGAGTCGGACAGCAATGAGGCTGAGGTGGGGCTAGGGCCATCAGGGAGTGAGGTGCGGACTCCGGAGCCTCCAGAGACTGACAGTAGTGAGGCAGAGGAACAGGAGGAGCGTGTTCCTCATGCACGCATGAGAAGAGCTGCCAAAAGGCAAGAGCAGCTCAAGCAGAGAGGACAACTCAGGAGTAGGGCCAAGCGATGATTGGTCTCTCTCATAAGGCTTAATAACAGACCAGCATGGGTGTTTCAACTTGCCGGAAAACAACGTTGTAGCTGCGTCCTCTGCTTCCTGTTTTTGTGACTTCTGGACATCTATCAGGAAGGGCCTTTGGCAGTTTGCCTAATTAGACTCAGGTTTGTGATAACTGAAGAATTTGTGTTTGGGAGGCATTTGTTTTACTTTGAGTTGAACGATGCTGGGAATGAAGTAATTCCCAGCTGTTTAAATAAAGTTTATTTTTTCACGGACTGAGTTTGTTGCTACCTACTTGGGTCTGGTCACAACACAGGCTCCTTCTGTTCCTCTGCCTCACTACTGTCAGCCTCTGGAGGCTCTGGAGTCCACACCTCATTTTCCGATGGCCCTGGCCTCACCTCAGCCTCATCGCTGTCCGAATCCGTTGCCAGCTCCGGAGGCTGCTGATGGACCACAACAAAGCCCACCTCTGACCTGTAGCCCAGTCTAGGAATAATGGATGGAAACTGACCAAGTGTCGTGTCCCACTCCTCCGCTGACGGCCGGGTCAGGGAAATCCGAATCAGGCGTGCCTCTGCAGCTCTGCCAAAGTCCTAGCAAAGTCCTCAGGACAGGCAGGAGACCAGAAAGTGACTTCAGCAAGATATGTTTAGACTTTGCCTGACTCAGAGAATGCCAGAAAGCAGGTCCTTTATATAGGCCATGGGGTGTGGCTCCATGACTCAGCACTTATCCAGGCCTGCCCCTCCCTTCCTTCTGTTGCCTCCGTCTATCGAGTCTTCTGACACGAGGGTCACTCCAATCTGCAGCTGTTGGCAATTGACCACCCTCAGGCCCACATGCTGTGGAGGAGGGGGAGGGGTCTAGTTGCTCCGTTTGCCTGGGCATGGAGCCAGAGCTGGGGGCTGGAGATACTTCCTCCTCTTCAGCCTGTCTGGGTGTGGAGCCAGGGCTGGGGCCGGGAGGCATACTAGGACATTCCTCCGTGTTCGGAAGCAGAAAAGAAGGCCCCGGCTGTGGTGAGATCGGACGAGACACAACACCAAGGAGAGATTCAACCTTAAAATAAGGAGAAATTTTCTGACAGTGAGGACAATTGCACTGCAACTGCATAGCTGCAGTGCAAAAAAATCCACTGCAACTACATAGCAAAAAAAGCTCTAAGAGTTGTAAACTTAATTTTACGTAGCTTCTTTTCCAAAAACTCTACACGTCTAACCAAAGCATACAAAACTTTTGCCAGACCTATTCTTGAATACAGCTCATCCGTCTGGAACCCATACCACATCTCTGACATTAATACTATCGAACGCGTCCAAAAATATTTTACTAGAAGAGTTCTTCGCTCCTCCGAAATCAACAAAATACCTTATACCACCAGGCTTGAAATTCTGGGTTTAGAAAACTTAGAACTCCGCCGACTCCGACATGATCTGTGTTCAACACACAGAATCATCTATTGCAATATCCTTCCTGTAAAAGACTACTTCAGCTTCAATCACAACAATACAAGAGCAAACAATAGATTCAAACTTAATGTCAACCGCTTCAGACTTGATTGCAGAAAATATGACTTCTGTAACAGAGTTGTTAACGCTTGGAACTCACTACCTGACTCCATAGTCTCTACTCAAAACCCCAAAATCTTCAACCAAAAACTGTCTACTATTGACCTCACCCCATTCCTAAGAGGACTATAAGGGGCGTGCATAAGAGCACAAAAGTGCCTACCGTTCCTGTCCTATTGTTCTCTTCATTATAATATTATATGCATACTTTTACTTATACTTTTACTTATATATACTTTTCTACTCATGATGAGTTATTTTATGTTGATGATTGTATATAGTGTTGTGACAAAAAAACAACAACAACAATCAACCAAGTTGCTTTCAGACATTGTGGGAACTTCATTGCTTGAGACTTTCAAGAAGAGATTGGACTGCCATTTGTCAGAAATGGTATAGGGTCTCCTGCTTGGGCAGGGGTTGGACTAAATGACCTACAAGGTCCCTTCCAACTCTTAGTCTGTGAAAAAAAAAATACATTGATTTTTCAAGCATCCACATTTCATGTGTATGTGGAAGGCTGGGAAAAAAAAGAGTTTGCTTTAAAGAAGAGCAGAGAGGGAGATGTGTTTGGCTGTGCAAACTCCAAGCATTGTCTCTGAACCATTTTTGAAGTAGGCTTTATCCTACTTTCTCTCTTCTCTCTTATTCCTGTTTGAATCTTTGATGGCCCAGATATTCAAGGTAGATCCAAGCTATTGCCAAGAATGTCCACAGGGATGTTAATTAAAATCATTGTGGCTGCTGCAACAGTGTGATCAAATCTTTCCTTGGTTTTGTGTGTGTGTGTGTGTTTGTGTGTGTGTGTGTATCACACTTGTGACAATCAGATACAGGTAGTCCAAGATTTACGTCCACAACGGAGCCCAAAATTTTGGCTTTGACATGAGACCTTTGTGAAGTGAGTTTTGTCCCCTTTTAGGACCTTTCTCACCACGATTGTTAACTGAAACACTGCAGTTGATAAGTGAGTAACACAGTCAGGATTGGTTTCCTTCAGGATTGACTGATCTGATCTCCTTGCAGCCCAAGGGACTCCTTGGGACAAGATAGCTCCATGTCCAATATTTGAAGGGCTGCCACGGAGTGGGGGGGTGGGACAACCTATTTTCCAAAGCACCTGAAGGCCAGACAAGGAACAATGGATGGAAACTAATCAAGAAGCGATTCAACCTAGAAATAAGGAGAAATTTTCTGACAGCTTAATCTAATAATAATAATAATAACAACAACAACAACAACAGAGTTGGAAGGGACCTTGGAGGTCTTCTAGTCCAACCCCCTGCCCAGGCAGGAAACCCTACACCATTTCAGACAAATGGTTATCCAACATTTTCTTAAGAATTTCCAGTGTTGGAGCATTTACAACTTCTGCAGGCAAGTTGTTCCACTTATTAATTGTTCTAATTGTCAGAAAATTTCTCCTTAATTCTAGGTTGCTTCTCTCCTTGATTAGTTTCCACCCATTGCTTCTTGTTCTACCCTCAGGTGCTTTGGAGAATAGTTTGACTCCCTCTTCTTTGTGGCAACCCCTGAGATATTGGAACACTGCTATCTTCTGCCATCTTTATTTTACACATAAGGTGTAAGAGAAATTATCCAAGTTAGGCCGGCTGTTTCTTTCATTTAACCTTACAACATAATTTTTTGAGCCGGTTCCCAAGAGGAAAATGCCCCAAGAGCATAGATGTAGACTGGGAAGCAGTCTTGCCAAAGGAGGAGGGCAGATTTAAATCCTCTGAATAGGATCCCGCCCATGGGAACAAAATTAGAAGAGCAAAGGGATTTTGCAGACGACGTCTTATTACAGAGCAGACTCCTTGGAGAAGCTGCACGGAAATGCTGTCCCTAAGCTCGATTGTCCCCCTGCTCATCCTCTGTCTTCTGGTTGTCCAACTGGTGAGGCTCCAGTTTCAGAGAAGACACTACCCACCTGGACCGACCCCTCTGCCTTTCATCGGGTGCTTATGGAACCCCAGATTTTTCCAATTACGCCGGGAACTCTTGACGGAGGTAAGAATTGTGTATCTCTTTCATCAGCTGATTGACACGGGTCAAAAAACCGAATGGTTGTTAGAGGAAAGAGGCGCTGATACAGATTTATAAGGAAAGAAATGAAGGCGTGGAAGATGTCCCTTCAGAAGTAGTCCTCGACTTACAACAGTTTTGTTTTTTAAAAATAATAATTTTTATTTCCATTTTCCAACATCATATTTATGTACAAACTATTATCCATCATTAATCATTAATTTTTATTTATTACTGATTCAGGCCTGCCCGATTGCCACTTCCTTTCTTCACAACCTCCCTCTCTACCCTCTACTATTTTCCCATCCTTGGACGGTTTTAATTTTGGCCTTTATGGAATAAGTTTTTTAATTGTTATTTTAGTGTGTATATAAATTGTTTTAATGCAGGCTGTACACCGCCCTGAGTCCTTCGGGAGAAGGGCGGTATAAAAGTTTAATTAAATAAATAAATAAATAAATAAATAATCCTTCATCTCCTTCACTTTACTACTTCCTCTCCTCCTTCTCCACTCCTCCCTTCTTCCACCCTATCTAACCTTCTTATTCCCCTCCTCCTTCTCTACTCTTTCCTACCTACTTTCTTCCCTCCTTCTACTCCTCTCTCCTTTTCTTTCTGAAATGGCAGTCGAGCATCCCCAATATCATTTTAAATTTTAATTTCATATCTTCAAAAATTACTGTACATTAATAATCAATCCATGTATCATTTCCCCCCCCCTTCCTCCCCCCCCCAGACTTCCCAGAGCAAATACCGGGTATTATGACCAACAATCACAAGCTAAAGTATACAAAATATACATAACCTCCCACCTTTAAAAATTTGAAACTTTAGATCCCCTCACAATAAAAATAAAGAGATAGGAAAGAATAATAAAAAGAAAAAAAGAAAAGAAAAGACTTACAATAGTTTGTTTAGTGACCATTCAAAGTCATGATCGCGTGATCAAAATTCAGGTATTTGGCAACGATACAGGTAACAACAGAACAGAACAATTCAGATAATAACAGAACAGAACAGAATAGAACAAGTTAGTCCTTAATAATAATAATAATATCAGAGTTGGAAGGGACCTTGGAGGTCTTCTAGTCCAACCCCCTGCCCAGGCAGGAAACCCTACACCATTTCAGACAAATGGCTATCCAACATTTTCTTAAAAATTTCCAGTGTTGGAGCATTTACAACTTCTGCAGGCAAGTTGTTCCACTGATTAATTGTTCTAACTGTCAGGAACTTTCTCCTTAGTTCTGAGTTGCTTCTCTCCTTGATTAGTTTCCACCCATTGCTTCTTGTTCTACTCTCAGGTGCTTTGGAGAATAGTTTGACTCCCTCTTCTTTGTGGCAACCCCTGAGATATTGGAAGACTGCTATCATGTCTCCCCTAGTCCTTCTTTTCATTAAATTAGGCATACCGAGTTCCTGCAACTGTTCTTCATATGTTTTAGCCTCCAGTCCCCTAATCATCTTTGTTGCTCTTCTCTACACTCTTTCTAGAGTCTCAACATCTTTTTTACATCATAGCGACCAAAACTGAATGCAATATTCCAAGTGTGGCCTTACCAAGGCATTATAAAGTGGTACTAACACTTCACGTGATCTTGATTCTATCCCTCTGTTTATGCAGCCCAGAACTGTGTTGGCTTTTTTGGCAGCTGCTGCACACGGCTGGCTCATATCTAAATGGTTATCCACCAGGACTCCAAGATCCCTCTCACAGTTACTACTATTGAGCAAGGTACCTCATGTCCGGTACCTGTGCATTTTTATTTTATTTTATTTTTTGCCTAAATGTAACATAACATAACATCAGAGTTGGAAGGGACCTTGGAGGCCTTCTAGTCCAACCCCCTGCCCAGGCAGGAGGTTGACTTGTAAGTCCTTGACTTACAACAGTTCATTTAGTGATCGTTCAAAGTTACGATGGCATTGAAAAATGTGACTTATGACCATTTTTCACACGTATGACCTTTGAAGCATCCCCATGGTCACGTAATTTACCTCTGGATGATTGACAACTGAGTCACATTTATGAAGGTTAAGTGTCCCCGTTTTGTGACCTTCTGACAATCCCCATGAATCGTGTGATCAAAATTCAGATGCTTGGCAACTGCTTCATATTTATGACCGTTGCTGTGCCCCAAGGTCACGTGATCCCCTTTCGCGAGTCAATGAGGAAGCCAGGTTTATTTTAACAACCGCGTGACTAACTTATCAACTGCAGTGACTCGCTTAACATCCGTGACAAGAAAAGTCGTAAAACAGGGCAAAACTCCCTGAACAGATATCTCATCTCACGACAGGAATGTTGGGCTCAGTTGTGGTCATAAGTCGAGGACCTGCCATTTATCGCTAAGTGACCTTGTGGCTTTTGCGTAGCCAAAGAGAGTGGCAGTAAAATCTATTTTTCTTTTTCGTAAGAGCTACTGTTTGGCTCACCATGTTTTCTAATGGGAGAAATGTTGATCTCTTTTGATAATACAATAATAGCAAAACATAAAACAAAAACGTGAGGTAAAATTTTAGCCTCTTCTGTTGGTCCTCTTCCAACGTCAGTATCTGTGGTTATTTTGTACATTGAAACATGTGCAATATGTTAATAATGTGGAAATTGGTAATAGAATAGAATAGAATTTTTTATTGGCCAAGTGTGATTGGACACACAAGGAATTTGTTTTGGTGCATATGCTCTCAGTGTACATAAAAGAAAAAGAAAAAAGAAAAAAAAATACATCAAAGGTACAACATTTACAACACAAATGATGGTCATAGGTTGCAATTTAACCCTTAATGATAGCAACAAAAAGTTACAAGTAAAAGTAAAAGTAAAAAGGTACCCCCACTGCATAAAAACATTCATTCTTAAGGAACAATGTGAATATTCTCAGAAATAATAAGTGTATTATAAATAATAAGGTGGAGAGATCAACAAACTAATTGGAAGCTTATGGAAATTCCAGATTGGGACATCAAATTTAGGCAAGAGAAACAAATGAACAAATCTAATCTAATCCTTCCTGGAATGCCTCTTGCTCCATTCTTTCAGCTTCTTCTTCTTCTTTTTTTAATAAGTTTTTTATTTATAACACAACACAACATGACAAACACAAAACACATAACATACATTCCCTTTTTACAACTGTTTCGTAGCGATGATCTCCTAATACCTACATTTTCTCCCAATTCCCTTTATAATAATTATATCCTTCTTGTCCCATTATCCCTTATTACTCTATAATTCCTATCACTCATAATATTAAATTTGTACATTTTATACACTATCTTACATACATCTTGCACTTATTGTTTCTCCCCTTTCATCACTATTCATTTTTTCTAGTCTCCAGCCACTTGTACCATTTACATAATATTCTGCATCTTCCTTTTCTTTAATTTCTTTTGTTAATTTGTCCATCTCAGCACAATCTAAGATTTTCTTTATCAGTTCTTCCTCTGTTGGTGGATTTCCTTTTTTCCAATTTTGCGCGTATGAAATTCTTGCGGCCCTTATGATATGTAAGATTAAGTATTTTACGTCTTTGGTATAATGTCTGGTAAATATTCCGAACAAAAATGTCTCTGGTTTCCGATCAATCTTTCAGCTTCTAACCGTGCTCTCTCTCTCTCTCTCTCTTTTCATTTTGATGTCCTGTTCAACGAAGGTTGCTCGTGCTTTTCCTGCTTCAGTTTTTGCGTTGGCAATGGCCAACTGCATCACTTGCTGATGACCATTTGGAAGAATTAGAGACTTGAGACCTTGTCTTGTATGAAGCTTCGTGACATGGTGTCTTCTGGAGGTGATTGACTGTCTAGAGCAGGGGTCCCCAACTTTGGCCAACTTGAAGTCTTGTGGACTTCAACTCCTAGAGTTCCTCAACCAGTTTTGCTGGCTGAGGAACTCTGGGAGTTGAAGTCCACAAGTCTTCAAGTTGCCAAGGTTGGAGACCCCTGGTCTAGAGCAAGGGTGTCAAACTCGATTTCATTAAGGGCTGTATCAGGGTTGTGTTTGATTTTGGAGGGCCGGGTGGGTATGGCAGGGGGAACAATCAGTGGAACAACCTGCTTCCAGAAGTTGTGAGTGCTCCAACACTGGAAGTTTTTAAGAAGATGTTGGATAACCGTTTGTCTGAAGTGGTGTAGGGTTTATCCTGCCTAAGCAGGGGGTTGGACTAGAAGACCTCCAAGGTCCTTCCAACTCTGTCATTCTATTCTATTCTAGGGTGGGTGTGGCCAGCTTGACATCACTCATGTGAGGGACACCTGTGGTGGCCAAGTGCTGAGGCAGGACTCCCCTCAGAGCCTCCCTCGCTCTCATTATAATCTCCTCCCTCCCTCCCTTCCATCCTTCTATCCTTCCTTCTTTTTCCTTCCCTCTTCATTCTCCTTTCTTTTTCCTTCCCCTCTTTCCTTATTTCTCCTTCCTTGCTTTCTTCCAATACAAGACACAAGCAAATAATAGATACCAACTCAAGGTAAACCGCTGCAAACTCGATTGCAGAAAATACGACTTCAGCAACAGAGTGTTCAATGCCTGGAATGCACTACCTGACTCTGTGGTTTCATCCCAAAGCCCCCCCAAATTTTAATCTTAAACTGTCTACTGTTGATCTCACCCCATTCCTAAGAGGTCTGTAAGGGGCGTGCCTAAGTGCATCCGTGTGCCTACCATCCCTGCCCTAATATTCCTTTTTACTCTTACTCTTTCTCCTTTCCTGTCCCTTCTTGCATGGTTAAATGCAAAAGGGGAAAGATTTCTCCTTTTGTACGGAGCCCGGGGGGAGCACGCGCATAACCCTCCCGGGCCCCGTGTTTGCTCACGACGGCCTCCTGTAGCCTTCTGCCAAGAAAAACAGAGTTGGGTGAAAATGGAGCCCGGGAGAGCCACGCGTGGCCCTCCTGTGCTCCGTTTTCATTGGCAGAAGCACTGCAGGCCAGTCCTTTGCTGTTCCTAGGGTGGCCCTGTGGGCCAGATCTAAGTGCTCCGTGGGCTGATTCCATCCCGCTGGCCTTGAGTTTGATACCCCTGGTCTAGGGACTACCATATGGTCATATGCAGGTAGCTGCTTTGGCAGAGTAGCAGATCTCTGTATAGCCGTTATCCTTGATCCCACTTGCTGGGTAGCCGCTGTTTCACTGTTCCGTCCAGAGGTGGGTTTCAGCAGGTTCTGACCAGTTCTGGGGAACTGGTAGCGGAATTTTGAGTAGTTCGGAGAAGTGGTAGTAAAAATTCTGACTGGCCCCGCTCCCCATCTATTCTCTGCCTCCCAAGTCCCAGCTGATCGGGAGGGAATGGGGATTTTGCAGTAACCTTCCCCTGGAGTGGGGAGGAAATGGAGATTTTACAATATCCTTCCCATGCCAAGCCATGCCACGCCCACCAAGCCACACCCACTGAACTGGTAGTAAATAATAATAATAATAATAATAATAATAATAACAACAACAACAACAACAACAACAACAACAACAACAACAACAATAATAATAATAATAATAATAATAATAATAATAATAATAATAATATTTTAATTTGTATACCGCCCTTCTCCCGAAGGACTTAGGGCGGTTAACAGCCAAGTAAAACAACAATCAAATACATACAATACAAATAAAAACAGTAGCTAAAAAACTTATTCAAATTTGGCCCAAATTTTAAAATACATTTAAAAACTCTAAAAAATCAATTAAAAATTAAAAACCCATAAAACATCTAAAAATTCTATGCCAGCCCCGCACGGAAGAATAGGTATGTCTTAAGTTCGCGGCGAAAGGTCCGAAGGTCAGGAAGCTGTCGAAGTCCTGGGGGAAGTTTGTTCCATAGGGTGGGAGCCCCCACAGAGAAGGCCCTTCCCCTGGGGGCCGCCAGCCGACATTGCTTGGCTGACGGCACCCTAAGGAGTCCCTCTCTGTGAGAACCATCCTCCCTCTAAAATGGACAGCTTTTGTGAGAGCGTACGGGTTGGTGAGAGGCAAACGGTGGCAGTAGGCGGTCCCGTAAGTACCCCGGTCCTAAGCCATGGAGCGCTTTAAAGGTGGTAACCAACACCTTGAAGTGCTTTGGTGCTTTTTTTTTTCCAAAAAAATTTGAAACCCACCACTGGTTCTGTCCTCACTACATGTTAGCGAGACAGTTGGTAAGTGAATTTTGCCCCATTTGATGACCTCATTTCCATGGTTTACGGGACCGCCTACTGCCACCGATCGCCTCCCACCGACCCGTACGCTCTCACAGAGAGGGACTCCTTAGGGTGCCGTCTGCCAGGCAGTGCCGACTGGCGACACCCAGAGGAAGGGCTTTCTCTGTGGGGGCTCCCACCCTCTGGAACGAGCTTCCCCCAGGGCTTCGTCAACTTCCTGACCTCCGAACCTTCCGCCGCGAGCTTAAGACACATCTATTTATTTACGCAGGGCTAGCCTAGGGTTTTAGTTTTTAAATTTAGTTTTTAATGGGGTTTTATATTATTTTATTCTAGTGATATTTTTAATTCGGGCTAATTAATAAGTTTTTTAATTGTTGTTTTTACCTGTATTATTTGCCATCTGGGTACATATTTTGTATTTTTACTTCCTCCTTCCTCATTTTTTTACTATATTTCTATCGTACCTTTATATTTTCATTTCATTTGTTACAACGTTCTTTCCAAATTTACATTCACGTTAATTCATTTTATGCCTCCTTTCGCCTCATTTTCTGTCTTGCTTTGGCATCTTCATTGAATACGTTACAACATTTCCCCCAAATTTTTTAATTATATTAATTTTTATCTTCTCTAACCATCGATAAAATTGCCCCCATACCTTAAAATACTCCGATTCTTCCTTTTCTTTAATTGCCAATGTTAATCTATTCATTTCTGCACATTCCAATATTTTCTTAATTACTTCTCCCTCTGTAGGTATTTTCTCTGCTTTCCAATTTTGTGAAAATATAATCGCTGAAGTTATAACATGTATGATCAAGTATATATTTTCTTTACTATATTTCTCTGGTAACAGTTCAGGTTTTAAGTCAATATGTTGTTGTGTCATTTCCTCTAACCATATTCGAATTTTAACTGAATAATTTTGCCCGAATAGGCTGTACAAAAATGCTTTTAAAAGGTTAAAAAAAAGGCTCCGACAATCACAGCTGTGGTGCGGGATCGTCGGAACCATTTTTTAAAAACTTTTTACCCTAGGTTCGCCGACACTGGTGTAGGGTCTCCTGCTTGAGCAGGGGGTTGCCCTACAAGGCAACTACAAGGTCCTGTCGTGTCCCACTCCTCCGCTGACGGCCGGGTCAGGGAAATCCGAATCAGGCTTGCCTCTGCAGCTCTGCCAAAGTCCTAGCAAAGTCCTCAGGGCAGGCAGGAGACCAGAAAGTGACTTCAGCAAGATATGTTTAGACTTTGCCTGACTCAGAGACTGCCAGAAAGAAGGTCCTTTATATAGGCCGTGGGGTGTGGCTCCATGACTCAGCACTTATCCAGGCCTGCCCCTCCCTTCCTTCTGTTGCCTCCGCCTATCAAGTCTTCTGACGCGAGGGTCACTCCAATCGGCAGCTGTTGGTAATTGACCTCCCTCAGGCTCACATGTTGTGGAGGAGGGGGAGGGGTCTAGTTGCTCCGTTTGCCTGGGCATGGAGCCAGAGCTGGGGGCTGGAGGTATTTCTTCCTCTTCAGCCTGTGTGGGCATGGAGCCAGGGCTGGGGCCGGGAGGCATACTAGGACATTCTTCAGCGTTCGGAAGCAGATAAGAAGACCCTGGCTGAGGTGAGAGCGGGCAAGACACAACAGGTCCCTACTACAAGGTCCCTTCCAACTCTGTTAATCTGTTAAATGTGTTATCGAATTCCTCCTCCTCCCTGCAACCCCCACCCCCTTCCAACCCTCATGATGTTATCTAGTTGGGTACTGAAATGCCTGCAAGAAAACAACCAACCCCAGAAAGTACCAAGGGTTCTACAGTCCTCCCCCTCCTCCTCTCCACAAACCCCTCTCCCTTCTAGCACTGATGATGTTTCCTAGTTGAGTAATGAAATGTCAAAAAAACGACCAAGCTCAGAGAGCACCAAGGACCCCACAGTCGTCGTCGTCCTCCTCCTCCTCCTCCTCCTCCTCCTCCTCCTCCTCCTCCTCCTCCTCCTCCTCCTCCTCCTCCTCCTCCTCTTCCTCCCTGCAAACCCCACCCCCTTCCAACACTGATGATGTTCCCTAGTTGGGTAATGAAACATCTGCAAGAAAACCACCGAGCTCAGAGAACAAGAAGCTCAGAGAACACACAGTCTTCCCCCTCTTCCTCCTCCTCCTTCCTGCAAACCATCCTCCCTCTAAAATGGACAGCTAACATCAAAAACATCATTAAAAAAGGACAACAAAGAATGTTCTTTCTGAGCCAACTCAGTAAGCTCAAACTGCCCAAGGAGCTGCTGATCCAATTCTACAGAGGAATTATTGAGTCTGTCATTTGCACCTCTATAACTGTCTGGTTCGGTTCTGCAACCCAACAAGAAAAACATAGACTTCAGAGGATAATTAGAACTGCAGAAAAAATAATTGCTACCAACCTGCCTTCCATTGAGGACCTGTATACTGCACAAGTCAAAAAGAGGGCCGTGAAAATATTTGCAGATCCCTCGCATCCTGGACATAAACTGTTTCAACTCCTACCCTCAAAACGACGCTATAGAGCACTGCACACCAGAACAACTAGACACAAGAACAGTTTTTTCCCGAAGGCCATCACTCTGCTAAACAAATAATTCCCTCAACACTGTCAGACTATTTACTGAATCTGCACTACTATTAATCGTTTCATAGTTCCCATCACCAATCTCTTTCCACTTATGACTGTATGACTATAACTTGTTGCTGGCAATCCTTATGATTTATATTGATATATTGACCATCATTTGTGTTGTAAATGTTGTACCTTGATGAAGGTATCTTTTCTTTTATGTACACTGAGAGCATATGCACCAAGACAAATTCCTTGTGTGTCCAATCACAGTTGGCCAATAAAAATTCTATTCTATTCTATTCTATTCTATTCTATTCTATTCTGTTCTGTTCTGTTCTGTTCTGTTCTGTTCTGTTCTGTTCTGTTCTATTCTATTCTATTCTATTCTATTCTATTCTATTCTATTCTGTGTTACCTCCTAGCACTGATGATGTTACCTAGTTTGGCTAATGAAGTGTCTGTAAGAAAACAATCATGCTCAGAGAGTGCCAAGGACCCCACCGTCCTAACCACCCTCTCCTCCTCCTAATCTCCACAAACCCTGTTCCCTTCTAGCACTGATGATGTTACCTAGTTGGGTCATGAAACGTCTGCAAGAAAACAACCGAGCTCAGAGAGCTCCAAGGACCCTACCGTTTTCCTCCTGCTCCTCCCTCTCCTTTTTTAAAAAAAAATTTTTTTTATTAAACTTTTAACTTTTAAAAACAAAACAACAAAAAACAAAAACACATTAAAAACACATAACAGACATAACATTACATATTTTACAGCTTGCCGTATCGGCAATGATATATATTCTCTGTTCTTATTTACTCGTTCCTCTACATGCTTATATTTATATTGGTTTCTATTTACCAATCCATCCTTATCTGGTTAACACAATTCAATGGTTTACACTTCCTAATTTTAACTTAATTAGGTTAACATTCCACTTTATTATTTTCTCTAACCAATCATGCAATTTATTCCACACTTTGTAGTATTCCGACTCTTCCCTTTCCTTAATTTCCCTCTCCTATCCATAATGAAATCTAATGAATTTAAGCTTTTATCCGAACTAAAATAAAGTAATATAGTCACCAATCTAGCCCAAGAGTCTTAAAGAGCGTGTGGGATTGTTTTTCTAACAGTTGTCCAAGATCTACGGGAATATCTTCACAGTGTGGTTCGGGCCCTACCCTGTGATTATATTACATGGCTTCCGAGCTGTGAAAGACGGTCTCACCACCCACCCTGAAGATGTTTCTGGCCGGCCTCTGTTCCCCTTTTACAAAGCATTGGCAAATAACAAAGGTAAGAACGATCAACTTTCTTCAGATGTGGGTACAGGAGGCAGGAGAGTTTCCATTTGTTTGGTGTCACCTTTGTCGCGGTTCAGCTAGTCCTCTACTTACAACCACATTCACAAATAAAGTCAGTGGGGGAAATTGTGTCTCACTTAACAACTGCAGTGATTCACTTAAGAACCGTGCCTAAAAGCAGTAGCACTAACAATAGTACTTAGACTTGTATACAAGCTTCACAGTGCTTCATAGCCTTCTCTAAGCAGTTTACAGAGTCGGCCAATTTTGGGTTCTCATTTTACCCACCTCGGAAGGATGGAAGGTTGAGTCAACCTTCAGCTGGTCAGGACCAAAATTCTGGTAGTGGGCAGAGTTAGCCTGCAATACTGGATGTTAACTACTGCATCACCACAAAAGTGAGGAAGGAAGGAAGGAAGGAAGGAAGGAAGGAAGGAAGGAAGGAAGGAAGGAAGGAAGGAAGGAAGGAAGGAACTCTGTTACTGAATGACTTCAGTAACAGAGTTGTTAATGCCTGGAATACACTACCAGACTTTGCTGTCTCTTCCCAAAATCCCCAAAGCTTTAACCAAAGACTATCTACTATTGACCTCACCCCATTCCTAAGAGGTCTGTAAGGGGCGTGCATAAGAGCACCAACGTGCCTACCATTCCTGTCCAAATATTCCCTTTGATTGTATCCAATTTCATATAGTTATTACATACTTATGATTATATATATGCTTATATATCATATAGTTATTTCATGCTTATGCTTATATATACTGTTGTGACAAATAAATAAATAAATAAAATAAAATAAAAAGGAAGGAAGGAAGGAAGAGCAATACTGCTCGTATACTGCTTCACAGTGTTTACAGCCCTCTCTAAACAGTTTGTAAACCTCTTGCCCCCAACAATCTGGGTCCTCGTTTTACCCACCTCGGAAGGATGGAAGGCTGAGTCAACCTGGAGCCAGTAAGGATCGAACTCCTG
This sequence comes from Ahaetulla prasina, assembly GCF_028640845.1. Taxonomy (NCBI): domain Eukaryota; kingdom Metazoa; phylum Chordata; class Lepidosauria; order Squamata; family Colubridae; genus Ahaetulla; species Ahaetulla prasina. Next base: position 109,238,577 of record NC_080544.1, read on the forward strand.
ACTGTGGGCAGAGTTAGCCTGTGACACTGCATTCTAACAGGAAGGAAGGAAGGAAGGACAGAAGGAAGGAAGGAAGGAAATAGCACTTAGACTTATATACCCCTTCACAGTGTTTTTACAGTCCTCTCTAAGCGGTTTACAGAGTCAGCCTCTTGCCCCCAACAATCTGGGTCCTCGTTTTACCCACCTCAGAAGGATGGAAGGCTGAGTCAACCTTTTTTTTTTTAAAATCAATTTTTTATTGATTTCCCCCCCCCTGAAACCGTTGATCTGTGGGGAATGCTGCCTGTGTGGCCTTGATTTGCATTTACCTGGATGGCTGGTAGGAACGCAGGTAGTGTCTGTTGAGCTGCTATGGTTCGGGGCTGCATTGTTGGTATGATAGCCTGTACTATCTCCTCCCGCCCGCTATCATACTGTGATTTCCAGAACAGGGAGTCTGCAAGGAAGTTCTTCCCCCCCTGGTATGTATTTCACCAAGCCTGTTTCGGCGATAGTCATTGTGGGGTTTGGAGGGCCTCCAAATTTTTATGGTCTGTCCAGACCTCAAATGGTAAACTGCCCCCCCCTCCTTCCAGCAGATGTCGCCAGATCAACAGGGCCCATTGAACCGCAAATGCTTCCTTTCCCCATATGGGCCAATTGCATTCGGTATCAGTCAATTTCCATCATGAATACGCACATGGTTGCAGGATCCCCTCCTCGTTAGTCTGTAAGATGACCACCACATCATTGGCATCTGCTTCAACCACAAATGGTTTAGCCCAGTGATGGCTAACCTTTTTACCATCGCGTGCCAAAAGTGTTGGGAGCGCGGGGCGGGGGTTGCGTGTGCACGCCCACACCCATAATTATATGTGCCCCCCCATGCATGTGCACGTGACTTCCCCACACTTTGGGCACACGATGGCCCGGTGGGCCCGGTAGGCCCGTTTTTTGCTCTCCCCAGGCTCCAGAGCCTCTCTAAGAGTCTGGGGAGGGCAAAAATAGGCTTCCCCATCCCCCCGGAGGCCAACTGGAGGCCGGAAATGGCCCATTTACTGACTTCTGGTCCCACCAGAAAGAAGCTCTGGAGCCTGGGGAGAGCAAAAAAGCCCTCCAGAGGCCAAAAACAGCCTGTTTCCCTACTTCTGGTGGGCCCAGAAGGTTTGAAAATCAGCTGGCTGGCGTGCACACGCATGCCACAGCTTAGCTTGCATGCCCAACGATATGGCTCCACACGCCACCTGTGGCACACGTGCCATAGGTTCGCCATCATGGGTTTAGACGGATCTAGGTGTTTCAGCACAGGTTCCCTCACGAATAGAGATTTTAGGTGTTCAAATGCTTCCTGACACTTTATTGTCCACAGCACCGGGCAACCCGGACGTGGCTTTCTGGTCAAATGTTTCATTTTCAATAGATCGGTAAGCGGTAAGGTTACGCTAAAAGACAGGATGAACCGGCGATAGAAATTGGCAAACCTCAAAAAATGTTGTAGCTGTTTGCATGTTTTGGGGGCCTGCCAGTCCAACACCATTCTTACCTTACCTGCTTCAATCTCCCAGCAACCGGTGCGTTCTCACAGAGAGGGACTCTTAGGGTGCCGTCAGCCAAACAATGTCGACTGGCGGCCCCCAGAGAGAGGGCCTTCTCTGTGGGGGCTTTCCTGTGGAACGAGCTTCCCCCTGGACTCCGACAATTGTCTGACCTTAGGATCTTTCGCTGCGAACTTAAAACCTATTTGTTCCGTCTCGCTGGACTGGCTTGATTTTTTAAAATTTTAATTTGATTAATTGGGGTTTTAAATGTTTAGTAATTTATAGGGTGTAACTGTGTTTTAGTTTTGGCCAATTGAATGAGTTTTTTAAGGGTTGTTTTTAATATTGTTTGTTTTCTTGTATTTTAACTGGCTGTTCACCGCCCTGAGTCCTTCGGGAGAAGGGCGGTCTATAAATTAAATTATTATTATTATTATTATTATTATTATTATTATTATTATTATTATTATTATTATTATTATTATTATTATTATTATTATTATTATTACCTTAGCGGGGTCCATTTCTACCCCCTTTGGTGAGATGTGAAACCCCAGATAGTCCAACTGTGAGTTGTAGAACTCACACTTGGACAATTTAACATACAAGTGTGCTGCTACTAGCTTCTTGAGCACCTGACGCATCAAGGTGACATGTTCCTCCATGGCAGTGGTAGTCAACCTGGTCCCTACCGCCCACTAGTGGGCATTTCAGCTTTCATGGCGGGCGGTAGGGGTTTTGTCTGATACTGAAGCACTTTCCTTTTTTTTAATTTAATTGACTTTTTAAAAAAAATTCATAGCATTATTTAAAAACATTTTCATTAGGTTTTCATAAAATTCCCCATGACAATTTAAATTTGTGAAAATATACTATTTGTATCGCCCGCGCATAAGTTTAGTTCACGTTACGTAAGTGAAACTAAATGGCGCTATAGTGCGACCGCAAACAAAAGAGCCTCGTCCCAGAATAGTTTGCGCATCTCCCCCCACATCACCCAGCTGTAACAGACAAGCAGAACTGGTAGCTGGTGCCCCCCCAAACCCAATCCACGATGCATGAGAGGCATGCACAGACGACGATATATGGCGCATTACTGTGGAACCAGTGGGCGGTTAGAAAATTTTACTACTAACAGAGATACAAAAGTGGGCGGTAGGTATAAAAAGATTGACTACCCCTGCTCCATGGTCTTAGTGTATATGAGGATATCATCTAAATAGATAATACCCCCCTTATACAAGTGTTCACGCAGTGCCTCATTGATGAGCTGCATGAACACAACTGGAGCTCCTTGCAACCCGAAGGGCATAACTCAAAACTGGTAGCTTCCTAAGGGGCAATTGAAGGCCATTTTCCACTCATCCTGATTCAGTACACCCTGATTCTCACCCTGTAATAAGTCTACGGTAGGTCTAGCTTGGTGAAGACCTGGCCCCCTGCCAAACGGACTAGCATGTCCTTCATTAAGGAGAGAGGGTACAGGTGTTCTACATACCCTGCATTGATTCCCCAAAAATCAACACACAGGCATAAACCTCCATCTTTCTTTTCCTGGAAAAGGACGGGTGCCGCCATTGTGGACCTGGCTGGCTGAATGAAACTCCATTTCAGGTTCTTCTCTATATAAGCCCTCATCTCCACCAGCTCTTGTGGGGTCATCGAATACATTTTGGGCTTTGGCAGTGTGGCCCCAGGGAGGATCTCTATGCCACAATCTGTGGGACAGTGGTGGGGGGCAAGAGGTCACACTCCCTTTTGCTGAATACCTCCTTCAGGTCCACATCTATCATAGGGTAGGCCAGCTCACTTGTTGCCTTCATCTGTGTTACAGTACTCCTCCTGTCCCGGCCAAGCTCTGGGGCTTGGGTATTCTCCTCATGGGGCAGTGGATTGGGGCCCAGGACGATTCTCAAGTCTCAGCAAACCCTTGGCTTACACAGAGAGATGGCTTTGCTTGGAAGGGATCCACACTTTATGTACTTAGTGCTGTCTGATTAGATGTATTGCGTCACAGCCACAATGCTCCCTCAGCCGGGCATTTCGGGTTCCTTAAGACCCTGCATTTAACTAATCGACAATTCTGATGGCCTTGTATGAAAAGGGATGTGGAGGAGTACGTACAGAGCTGTGTAGTATGCACCAGCATGAAGATCTGACCCAGAAAACCGCTCAGCCTGTTACAACAGGTGGCATTCCCTGTGTGACCATGGGACCAAATAGCCATGGATTTCATTATAGACCTACCAGAAAGCTAGGGTAATACAATAATTTGGACAGTTATAGATCTTTTCTCAAAGCAGACACATTTCGTAGCCTGCTCCAGCCTTCCATCAGCCAGGAGGCTGGTGAAATTATTTATTGTTCATATATATCATCTCCATGGCATTCCCCAGAGGATAATATCCAATCGAGGGTACAGTTCACTGCCAGGTTTTGGTGGAAGTTCCTGGCCACGGTAGGGTCCTCACAAGGCATTAGTTCAGCATTCCACCCCGCTACCAATGGGGCTACCGAAAGAGCAAACACAATAGTGATGTGGTAATTATGCTGCTATGTTAAACACCAGCAGACCAATTGAGCTGGCCTACTCCCTTTTGCTGAGGTAGCGTATAACAATGCTGTTCACAGCAGTACATGATTTATCCCATTCCAGGTGGCTATGGGGCAGGAGTTTGTTCCAATACCGAATGTCCCCGGGTCATCCCAGAAGACTTGGGGGTACAAAATTGTGTGGCACAGACACAACGGGTATGGACAGTGGTCAAAGAGAAGTTGCGGTGATCATCTTCAGGGTATAAACAGCAAGCTGATAAAAAACAGAGGTTACAGCCTCCTTTCCAGATAGGACAGTGGGTATACGTCTCCACGAAATATCTAAAATTGAATGTGCCATGTAAAAAACTAGGCCCGAAATTCATTGGGCCATTCCCCATCATGAGGGTTATTAACCCCATCACAGTACAATTCCAACTGCCCCAGTTGTTGGGTAAAATCCACCTGGTTTTACCACTGCAGCATGCTACGTCCGGCCCATATGTCCCAGATCAGGGGAATGCCTAACCAGCCATCTCCACCTGTCATGGTGGGCGGGGAACAACATTACAAGGTGAAGGAGGTACTAGACACCCAGTGGCATAGGGGACAGCTTCAATACCTTATCTTATGGAAAGGTTACCCCCTCTCGGCCTCGTGGGTGCCTAGCAATGATGTAAGAGCCCCTTGTTTAGTAGCCAGATTCCACTGGCAGAATCCAGCTAAACCAGGGGCCAAGGTTCACATGCCTCATATCCACTCACCGTAGGCTTTATCTTCTAGACGCTATCTCCATGGTAGGGGGGCCGCATGTCAGCCTCGGCATGCCTGATGGCCCGGGGCTGCCATTCAGGCAGGGGATGCAGTGACGGGAACCATGACCACCTGCACCTCCAACACTCACCTCCCAAATCAGCTGAGAGGCAGGAGTGGTGGCATCAGTGGCACAAACGCAGGGGTGAAATGCTCCCAGTTCTGACCGGATCTAGCGATCCGGTAGTGATCGTGGCCGGTGGTTCGGCGATCTGGTAGCGATTGCTGAACCACCAGCGATACCTGCTGGCCAGGTGTCATTACTTCCTGATTTTTACCTTCTGCGTATGCACAGAAGTTCTGCACACATGAGCGAAGCAAGTAGGCACGCAGTGTGTGGACTTCCAAGCCGGTAAGGAAGATAAGTAGATTTCACAAGTGCTATTGCTATTTCTATCACAATATTCTGAGAAAGGTATTTTGCCTTTCTGTCATTTCTAAAGACTTGAATAAGGTCAATAATCTGTGGTTCTGTGTCATCAGGAATTCTGCTTTCCACGGGCCGGACCTGGAAGCAGCAAAGACGATTTTCAATGACAAGTTTGAAGAGCCTCGGCTTGGGGAAGAGTGCTCTGGAGTATGAGATCCAAGACGAAGCAGAGAGATTGGTGGAAGCGTTCAGAAAAAGTGAAGGTACTATGAAGGCAAATGCCTTTATCTTTTGGCCAAAAAACTGTATTCTTATTTTAATTTTCCAAAGCTAAGACAAAGAGGACAGGCTGAAGTCATTTCTTCACTGTCTTCAAGGGAAGGCAAAGTGTTAAAAAAAAAGTTCAAGACGGAGGCTCACCCAATCAAAGCTTTGATCCTTTTTTCATGTTTTGTACAAGGAAATGTAAGATGAGCCAATATATTTTATAAATAAATAGTGATGATAGAAATAGGGCCGTGATGGCGAAAACAAGTGGCATGTGGAGCCATGTCGTCTGGCACACGCGGCTGCCCCCATCCCTCTTCTGGGTTTCCGGCGCATGCATGCACAATGGCTAGATAGTCTCAGCAGGCTTTCGCACGTGGCTGTGCCAGAAACCGGAAGTTTATTTCCTGGCCCGTGCATGCCCACTGGGCAGCTCCTCCTAGAGCACTTGCGCTCCAGCCATGCCATTGACACCCACTGCCCAGGATCCACATTGGAGGTTGTTCATGCCGGCAAAGCAACACTGCCTCTTTGAGGCAGTGGCAGCTCCTCCTCCTCCTGCTGCCAGCCTTGCTGTAAACCTGAGGGTTTGCCTTACGGGGGAGTGGGGGAGAAAGGTCCGTGGCCTGTGCTGGTGGGGCACGGGGCTTGCCTACATAACTTTGCTGGTGCCACTGCCTCTGCAAAGAGGCAGGGGGGCAGGCTGTTTGTGCTGGCAAAGAAGCAGCAGCGCCAGCAAAGTTATGTAGGCAAGACCCGCACCGCACCGGCATGCCGGAAATCACCAAACCAGCTCCGCAGGGCTGCAGAGCTGAGCGTCAGGCATCCCACTTCTCTTGTGCTGGCCGCCACCAGGCACACAGCTGATTGGCGCTCCAACTGGGGTTCTCCAGAGCGGGGCTGCAGTTGCTGGCACCATGGACGTTGCCCCCACCACCACCAGAACCTTTCTCCTGGTCCAGTTGCCTCTTGAAAAAGCACCTTTGGGACAACCATGACCTGGATGACTGTTGTGACCCCGACTCGAGCAGGTAGCAACAAATGCAGTCCTTAGTAAAAAATACATTTTATTCAAACAGTTGGGAATTAATTCATTCCCAGCGCCGGTGTTGTGCCTCGCTCGCCCCCCTCTCCGCAGCCGGGCCCCTCTCATCTCCTGTTATCTCAGCCAGAGATGGATAATGAAGACGAACGGCCTGGCATGCCTCCAGCCCCCAGTCCTGGCACCATGCCCGGACAGACCGAGCAAGACGAATGGCCTGGCATGCCTTCAGCCCCCAGTCCTGGCACCATGCCCAGGCAACTGAGCAAATAAACCCCTCCCCCACAGCATGTGAACATGAGGAGTATGAAGCCAGTCACGAGCTGGAATTGCCAGCAGCTGGAGGGTGGAGGGATCCACGCTTCCGGAGAATGGAGAGGCGACGTCAGCAAAAGGAAGGGAGGGGCAGGCCTGGATAAGTGCTGAGTCATGGAGCCACACCCCATGGCCTATATAAAGGATCTGCTTTCTGGCATTCTCTGAGTCAGGCAAAGTCTAATTTGGATTGCTGAAGTCACATCTTGGACTCCTGCCTGCCCTGAGAACTCTGACAGAACTTTGGCAAAGCTGCAGAGGCTTTGTGGCCACGCTTGATACAGACTTCCCCAACCCAGCCATCAGAGAAGGAGTGGGACACGACAGCCGGGTAACTCAAAACGAAACAAAGGCTTCGCAAACAAACAGTCTTTGGTTATCTCAAACCTGGTTCAATCTGGATAACTGCCAAGGTCTTTTCTGATAAAGGTCCAGACCACAGAACAGAACAAAGAGCGCAGCAGCAACGTTGCTTTCCGGCAAACTGAGACACCGGTGCTGGTCTCCTTTTAAACCTTATGGGAGGGGCCAATTATCTCTTGGCCCTTCTCCCAAGGTGACCTCTCTGCTTGAGCTGCTCCTGCCTTCTGGCAGCTCGCCTCATGCGGGCATTAGGAACAGGCTCATCGCAGTCCGATTCCTCCGACAGCTCCCCAGGCTGCTGATGGATCACAACAATGACTGAGAATCTCTCCTTGATTAGTTTCCATCCGTTGCTTCTTGTCCTGCCTTCCATCCGCCCACCCACCCATCCATCTTTCTATCTCTATCGATCGATCAATCTATCCCCTCAAGGACTAGAAGATACTATCATATCGTGTCATCCCTAGCGAGAGTGAAATGTAAAATTTGTTACTACTGGTTCTGTGGGCGTTGCTTAGTGGGAGGGTAATGTGACTGGGTGGGCGTGGCCAATTTTTTTTTTACTTTTAAAAGCATTTTTTCTACAATCTCTTCCGCCAAAGAGGTTGTAGAAAAAAATGCTTTTAAAAGGCTCCTCTGGCGATCCCAGCTGAGTTACCTGATCATCAGAGGCTTTTAAAAGCATTTTTTCTACAACCTCTTTGGCTGAAAAGCATTTTTAAAATGTTGTAAAAAAAGCTTTTAAAAGCCTCTGATGAGGCTGCACGATCATCAGAGGCTTTTTTTTTTTTTTTACTTTTAAAAGCATTTTTTCGGCCGAAGAAAAAATGCTTTTAAAAGTAAAAAAAAACACACCTCTAATGATCGGGCGGCTCAGCTGGACATGGGGAGTGGGGGCAGGGATTTTTGCTACCGGTTCTCCGAACCACCCACCTCCATCACTACCGGATCAGGCAATCTGGTCCAAACCGGGAGCATTTCACCCCTGGACCTAATCTTTCTCTGCAGGCTCTATGCAATCTTTGCAAGAGCCATGCCAGTCACCGAGTCTTTCTTTCTCTTCACAGGAAAACCCATGAATCCTCATTTCTTCCTGAACCTCTCAATTTCCAACGTGATTTGTGCGCTGGTCTTTGGCCATCGTTTCTCCACCGAAGACGAGACTTATCATCACCTGCTGGAAGCCATAGAGACGATTTTCAGGGCTTCTGACAGCATCGCGGGTAACGTGAGTTGATCCCTTCTTTCCTTTTTCTAAAGAGAATCAAAATGTTACGGTCCCTGAACAGGCCTAGAGGTTGTGGGTCAAAAAAACCTCCAATGGGGATTAAAGGCTAGCCAGGAAGCAGGCCCATCTGCAGCGAGGGGAGTCCAGAAAGTCAAAATGATGGCCCAACAGTCCAATCGAAAACCTACCCCAAGGCAGAGGTGAAATGCTCCTGGATTGGACCGGATCACGCGATCCGGTAGCAATCATGGCCAGTAGTTCGGCGATCCATTAGCAATGGTGGGTGTCGTTACTTCCTGCTTCTAAAAGTAAAAAAAAAAGGGCTTTGACGATCGCACGCCACGGCTGGGATCGTCAGAGCCTTTTATTACCTTTTAAAAGCATTTTTTACAACCTATTGCCCAAATAGGCTCCGAGGATCACAGCTGTGGCACGCAATCATCGGAGCCCTTTTTTTATGGGGGTGGGGGTGGGGAACTCTGTTTTTGCTCCCAGCAGTCTTCCCTGAATCCTGCTAGCCAAAAAAACTGGGAGGGGGTCCGTTTTTGCTCCCAACTAGGATTCATTTTTTAGAGAGAGAAAGAGAGTGTCGTGTCCCACCCCCACTCCGATGGACGAGTCAAGGAAGTCCGTAACAAACTTGGCAATGAAGCCTCTGCAGCTTGCCAAGTTCCTTCGAGGTTTATCAGGGCAGGCAGGAGTCCAAGTTGTGACTTCAGCGATAGGGTCCGGTATCAGCAAACTAGAGAAGACTTTGCTTGACTCAAGGTTGGAATGCCAAAAGCAAGTCCTTTATATAGGCTGTGGGGTGTGGCTCCATGACTCAGCATTTATCCAGGCCTGCCCCACCCTTCCTTCTGCTGTCATCACCTCTCAGATCTCTGGAAGCGAGGGTCCACCCATGCTGAATTGTTTTCAGCTGGATCTGTTGTCAGCGTCTGGGAAAGGGAGGGGTTAGAAAGAGTAGGCCCGGGTAATTCCACCACCTGGCTGGCTTTCTGCTCTGAAGGCTGTGCCAAAGGAACACACACTGTATGAGTGAGGTTTATTGGGCTTCTCCTTTCACTCCTTGAATCCTCTCCGGGCATGGGGCCAGGGCCGCGGGCTGGAGTCATGTTCATCTTCATTATCAGACTCGGAGTCTGATAAAAGGTTGGAGATGGGAGGGGCCCGGCTGAGGAGAGGAGGGAGGGCGAGTCACAAGAGAGAGAGAGAGAGAGAGAGAGAGAGAGAGAGAGAGAGAGAAAGGAGGGAGGCAGGGAGGGAGGGAGGGAGGGAAGGAGGGAGGGAGGAAGGAAGGAGTACAAACCTGGCATTAGATGCAGCTTCAGAGGATAATGCAGGTCTGGAAGGGACCTGGAGGTCATCTAGTCCAACCCTGCTCCAGCAGGACATTGTTAGTGAGTTTCTGTCTTTTGATCCCCCAGTCACATGGTTACATAGCCACACCCACCCAGTCACATGACACCACCACCACCAAGCCACTCCCACCAAGCCACACCCACAGAACCGGTAGCAAAAAAATCTAGATTTCACCCCTGCCCCAAGGGTCACACACATGGCCCAGCTCTTTGATTGAATTGTGGTGGCAGCCGTATTTCTGATCCCCATCCTTGCCAAGTGAGATTGGTCAGGTTTCCCATACATATAGTCCTTGAGTTACGACCATAATGGACTTGTGTTGGTCGTAAAACGTCTCGTGTTTGTTGTAAAATTGTAAAATGGCGTGACCAATCATCTGTAGCGATTCCCAGTCATCCAGCTCATGGTTGTCCCAAAGGAGTTTATTTTTTTACCCACTTGGAAGCTGAGTCAACCTTGAGCTGGTCAGGATCGAACTGCTGGCAGTGGGCAGAGTTAGCTGGCAATACTGGATTTTAACCACTGTGTCACCACAAAAGTGAATGAGTGAGGGAAGGAAGGAAGGAAGGAAGGAAGGAAGGAAGGAAGGAAGGAAGGAAGGAGAAAGAAGGAAGGAAGGAAGGAAGAGAGGGAGGGAGGGAGGGAGGGAGGGAGAAGGAAGGAAGGAAGGAGGGAGAAGGAAGGAGGGAAAGAAGGAAGGAAGGAAGGAAGGAAGGAAGGAAGGAAGGAAGGAAGGAAGGAAGGAAGGAAGGGCAATAGCACTTAGACTTATATTCCACTTCACAGTGCTTTACAGCCCTCTCTAAGCAGTTTACAGACTCAGCCTCTTGCCCTCCAACAATCTGGCTCCTCATTTTACCCACCTCAGAAGGACGGAAGGCTGCGTCAACCTTGAGCCTGGTGGGATTTGAACTGCCAAGTTGCAGGCAGCCGGCAGTCAGCAGAAGTAGTCTGCAGTACTGCATTCTCACCACTGCGCCACCGTGGCTCTCAGTTCCTTTTGCCTCTGTTTAATCCTTCTCTCTCTATTTTGTCAATATGGCTGCCTAACTCAGGTGATGTTTCTCTCTCTTCCGCCAGCTGTACAATGTTTTCCCCGGGATTATGCAGTGGGTCCCAGGGCCTCATCTGAAGGCATTTTCCTCATGTGGCTTTGTTCAGGCATTCATAAGAGAGGAGATCAAGAAACACCAAGAAGCAGACCCGGGAGAAAAACAAGACTTCATTCATTTGTACCTGGATGAAATAGAGAAAGTAAGCGGATAATCTTTTGCGTGACTGTTAGACAGCTTATAATATAAAGGCTTTCCAATCCATGGCGACTTCAAGATGGGTGGATTTTTAACTCCCAGAATCCCCCAGCCAGCAAGCTGTATAGTAGCCCTGAGTACTGTCTTCTCTGGGGAGTGTGAGAATGCAGCATCGGAGCGGATACCAGGGCTCTGAGACGTATAAAGGATGTAAAAAGGATGTTGAGACTCTAGAAAGAGTGCAGAGAAGAGCAACAAAGATGATTAGGGGGACTGGAGGCTAAAACATATGAAGAACGGTTGCAGGAACTGGGTATGTCTAGTTTAATGAAAAGAAGGACTAGGGGAGACATGATAGCAGTCTTCCAATATCTCAGGGGTTGCCACAAAGAAGAGGGAGTCAAACTATTCTCCAAAGCACCTGAGGGTAGAACAAGAAGCAATGGGTGGAAACTGATCAAGGAGAGAAGCAACCTAGAACTAAGGAGAAATTTCTTGACAGTTAAACAATTAATCAGTGGAACAACTTGCCTGCAGAAATTGTAAATGCTCCAACACTGGAAATTTTTAAGAAAATGTTGGATAGCCATTCATCTGAAATGGTGTAGGGTTTCCTGCCTGGGCAGGGGGTTGGACTAGAAGACCTCCAAGGTCCCTTCCAACTCTGATATTATTATTATGTATAGGAACAAAGGCCTGCATTTTTTTGTCCCTGTTCCTCAAAGAGAGAAGGTTGCAATTTTTGATATTGGCAATGTTAGAAAGTCTGTCTATATGTACCCTGTTTCCCTGAAAATAAGACTTACCCAATGGTGAAATGTAAAATTTGTTACTGCCGATTCTGTGATCGTGGCTTGCGGGTAGTGGTAATGTGACTAGATGGGTGTGGCCGACTTTTTTTTTTTTTACTTTTAAAAGCATTTTTTCTACAACCTCTTCAGCCGAAGAGGTTGTAGAAAAAATGCTTTTAAAAGGCTCTGGCGAGCCCAGCTGAGTTGCTTGATCGTCAGAGGCTTTTCTTTTCTTCTATAAGCATTTTTTTTTCCTTTAAAAGAAAAAAAAAAGCCTCTGACGATCAGGCAACTCAGCTGGGATCATCAGAGGAGCCTTTTAAAAGCATTTTTTCTACAATCTCTGCGGCCAAAGAGGTTGTAGAAAATGCTTTTTAAAGGCTCTGGCGATCAGGCAACTCAGCTGGGATCGCCAGAGCCTTTTAAAAGCATTTTTTAAACAACCTCTTCGGCCGCAGAGATTGTAGAAAAAATGCTTTTAAAAGCCCCTGATGATCCCAGCTGAGCCGCGCGATCATCAGAGGCTTTTTTTTTTAACTTTTAAAAGCATTTTTTCAGCCAAAGGAAAAAAAAAATTAAAAGTAAAAAAAAAACCCCTCTGATGATTGTGCGGCTCAGCTGGACATGGGGAAAGGCAGGGATTTTTGCTACCGGTTCTCCGAACCACCCACCTCCATCACTACCGGATCGAGCGATGTGGTCCGAACCAGGAGCATTTCATCCCTGGACCTACCCCCAAAATAAGCCCTAACATGTTTTTACATGTGTGCCTAATATAAGCCCTACCCGCCTAGAAAATCCCTACTTAAGAGCCTGCACAGCTGGCTGCCACCCGTTCCATCTGGTTGCTCACAGTAGGACAGCCACGAGGTGAGGCGGGGCATGGGTGGCCTGGCTGTGGGGGCCCTGAGATAAGTCACTGCAGGCCACATGGGGCAGCTCCACCTCCCTCCCTCATGGCAGTAGCAGCACCTTCTGTCCAGCTGCAAACAAGCAGAAGAAGTGAGCCTCCCGTACATTGCGAAAAAAAATAAGACACACACACACCCAAAAAATAACCCCTAGTCTTATTTTGTGGCCCAAAAGAAAATAAGACCTGGTCTTATTTTCAGGGAAACATGGGTAGTACCACAGAGCAAACAAAGAGTACAGTCACCATGTGCTTTACTGCTCAACTGTTTTAAACTGTTAACAGGAAACTGTCCTCAGAACAAATAGAACCGTAGATTATAATCATAGATGCAAAATAAACACTGCCATCTCCTAGCTGAGATGTAATTGTTGCAATATAAAACAGATTCTAACACGTATTGCAACAGGCAAGGAATGGAAGAAAGAGATGATTTTCAAGGTTTCTCAGGTGTTCATTTCTCCATTTTTGTTCTGCAGGTGAAAAACCAATCCAAATCGTCCTACGATGAAAAAAACATGGTTCAGTGCATCTTTGATCTCTTCCTGGGAGGGACAGATACCTCAGCCACCACTCTCTACTGGGCATTGTTATATATGGTACTTTATCCTGACATTCAAGGTGAGAGAAGCATCATAGGATGGATGAGATAGAAGAGACCTTTATAACCCATCTATGCTCAATATCTGAAGCTGCCTGCAGCAGCTTCATCTGTAATTGACACTTATTATTGGAAGAATTCTTTAATTATAGGTAGTCCTCAATTTACAAATATAACGGAGGCTGCTCCTTATGGTCTCCAGTCATGACATTTATTAAGTGAGGTGCCCATGTGATTGCCTCATTTAAGGACCCCAATCCCTCCTCTCCTCCTTGCAGTTGTTAAATGACTGTCTGGGTTATTAAGTGGAGCACGGGATGCCTCCGGATTGGCAGAGTCGGTCATAAGAGCAGGTGCATTGCCAAGCACCCGAATTTTGTTCACGAGATACCAAGGAGCACCACAGCAAGTGTAACTTCAGGCAGGGATCATAATTCACTTTCTTCAGCACCATCGTAATTTCCAACCGTCGCTGAACAAATGATCATAATTTGAGGACTACCTGTACACAATGTCAGGGTTCCAACGGATGCCCTAATTAAATCATGAGCCTCGAGCCAAGCTTCAGAAGAAATCCAATTATTTATTAGGAGCTTCCTGTCGGCACGTTCCAAGTGAAGCCAACTCTGACCCCACGTACTTTACGCCCCAATCATGACCCTGTTCCTCCCTCTTCCCCCAGGGTGTGTCATCAATTACATTGGACAATGAAGCAATTTCATGGGTTGTAGAGATCACTCCCCTCTAGCTGCTGTGGGTAACCTTGGAAGACAGCCTTTCGAGAGATAAGTCTGGAATGTTCATCTGTCTTTGGCTGCCGTGCTGTTTCATCAGGTTCCCATCCCCCTTGCCTATGGCAACTTGAGAGCAGGTCAGGGATGCTATGTGAGGTGACACTCAAAATTATCCAAATGTCAAGATGTTATTTCTCACTCGAAGTATCAGATGGCCCAAGCAAGGTTCGACGTTGTCTGTTCAGGCCACTGGGAGGATGAGAACATATAAACCAGAGAGGGTGATGTGCATATGAGGTATTGGGAAAGGCTTGTTTACTCTTGAGTAAACCCAGTAAGTATTCAGGGCGTTCCAAGCACACCCAAGATAACCTCCTTTTAGCATCCTAGACTAATGGCAGTGTATGCTTTGATTAACACCTGTTCACCTCTTCTGAAAAGCCCATGACTTATCTATAGCTTTTTAATGCAATGTAGCCTCGTGCAATCTCAAGGATCTTATGCAAGATTGTACATATGTGATATTACAGAATGACAGAATTGGAAGAGACCTTGGAGGTCTTCTAGTCCAACCCCTTGCTCAAGCAGGAGACCCTGCACCATATCAGACAAATAGCTTTCCAGTCTCTTCTTGAAAGCCTCCAGTATTGAAGCACCCACAATTTCTGAAGGAACATTGTTCCATCCATCCATCCATCCATCCAACCATCCATCCATCCATCCATCCATCCATCCAACCATCCATCCATCCATCCATCCATCCATCCATCCATCCATCCAACCATCTATCCATCCAACCATCTATCCAACCATCCATCCATCCATCCATCCATCCATCCAACCATCCATCCATCCATCTATCCATCCAACCATCTATCCAACCATCCATCCATCCATCCATCCATCCATCCATCCATCCATCCATCCATCCATCCATCCATCTATCCATCCAACCATCTATCCAACCATCCATCCATCCATCCATCCAACCATCCATCCATCCATCTATCCATCCAACCATCTATCCAACCATCCATCCATCCATCCATCCAACCATCTATCCATCCATCCATCCATCCATCCATCCATCCATCCATCCATCCCTCTGTCTGTGATTTACCTTATTTATCTCTCAGAATCATAGAATCACAGGAAGAGACCTTGGAGGTCTTCTAGTCCAGCCCCCTGCTCAAACAGGAGACCTTGCACCATATCAGAACAATAACTATCCAGTCCCTTCTTAAAGGCCTCCCGTATTGGAGTACCCACAACCTCTGAAGGCAAGTTATGCATGCTTCAGAAATTGCTTAGAAGTGGCTTGAAACCTAGGAGGAACACAGTCAATCTCAGTTATTTTCTAAAACAAATAAACCTGTTTCTTAAAAGTATGGTGTTAGGACTATCAGGGACTTTCCAAGAGTTTATCAGGGGTCTGTGAAATCCACATTACCAATCGAAATCCAACTTAAGCTGAAAAAAATAATACAAATCTAAAATCCCATCAAACAATTGTGAGAAGGAGGCGCGGCATCCAATGCCCCAGTCTTTATTTTTAATACAGTATATAGCAATAAATAAATAAAGGGACGCGGTGGCTCAGGGGCTAGGACATTGAGCTTGTCGATCGAAAGGTCGGCAGTTCAGCGGTTCGAATCCCTAGTGTTGCCGTGTAACGGGGTGAGCTCCCGTGACTTGTCCCAGCTTCTGCCAACCTAGCAGTTTCGAAAGCACGTAAAAATGCAAGTAGAAAAAATAGGGACCACCTTTGGTGGGAAGGGAACAGTGTTCCGTGCGCCTTTGGCATTGAGTCATGCCGGCCACATGACTACGGAGACGTCTTCGGATAGCGCTGGCTCTTCGGCTTTGAAACGGAGATGAGCACCGCCCCCTAGAGTTGGCAACAACTAGCACGTATGTGCGAGGGAAACTTTTACCTTTACCTTTATAGCAATAAATACAGAACTCATACAAACAAAAGCTTTTGGGGAGTCTGCCATACATTGGAGTGGGGAGGGGAGAGATGGCTCAGCGGTTAAAGATGCTGAGCCTGCCAGCTGGAAAACTGACATCCCGGGTTCAAAACCCGAACACTGCGCAACGGGGTGAGCTTTTTTTTTTATTTGCATTTATATCCCGCCCTTCTCCGAAGACTCAGGGCGGCTTACACTATGTTAACAATAGTCTTCATCCTATCTGTATATTTATATACAAAGTCAATTTATTGCCCCCAACAATCTGGGTCCTCATTTTACCTACCTTATAAAGGATGGAAAGCTGAGTCAACCTTGGGCCTGGTGGGACTAGAACCTGCAGTAATTGCAGGCAGCTGTGTTAATAACAGACTGTCTTACCAGTCTGAGCCACAGAGGCCCTGGCTTCCATCCTCGCCTCAGCTCCTGCCCCCCTAACAGTTTTAAAACATGCAAGTGCAAGTAGATAAATAGGTACCACTTTGACGGGAAGGTAATAGCGCTCCATGCACGTTGGCGTGTAGTCATGCCAGCCAGATGGCCATGGAAGTGTCTTTGGACAATGCTGGCTTCCTCAGCTAAGAAAGGGAGATGGAGTCAGGAATAACTTGACAGGGGAAAGAATGACAGAATAACAGAGTTGGAAGGGACCTTGGAGATTCTCTAGTCCAACCCCCTGCTCAAGCAGGAGATCCTATACTATTTCAGACAAGGGGCTGTCCAATCTCTTCTTAACCCTTTACTATACTTTTTTAAATGCAGGAAGAGCTGCTGAGACAATACATTTTAAGAAAAACTTCTCTGAAGGAGGGGTCTCCAACCTTGGTCCCTTTAAGACTTGTGGACTTCAACTCCCAGAGTTCTGGGAGTTGAAGTCCACAAGTCTTAACGGGACCAAGGTTGGAGACCCCTGCTTTGAAGCATGGAAAGGAGGTCCCCAACTGAAAGATAAGCTGACCCTCGTGGAAGTTGATTTTTTAAAAAAAAGGCACAAAGGGTTTAGTGCTCTACCAGAGGAACCATAAATCCAGATCCCAATGGAGATGTCAGTTGTGTAAAATGCGTGGGCAAGTCCCGAGCACATTTTGACAGATTGCTTAATGGGCTGAGCAAGATACGTGTCAAAATTTGTCCGCTTCACAGACTCACCCTAACCTTAAGGCGAATGATAGCTGGATGTTTTCCTACTAAAGCATGTCATTTGGTAGGTGGAGAGTGAGAAAGTGCCAGGAAAATTCACTAACCCTTATCTTTAATATGCCCTGAACTTAAGTGGGACATATTTGCTGTGTTGTGTCTGTGATTAGATAAGGACCAGCAATAGCAAATTATATGTTGGTAAATCTTTCTGCTGATTCAAGGATTGTTGAGAGCTTAGTTGAAGGGAACGGCCTTCGGAATATCATGGCTGAGAACGAACACTTATTTAGTTTGGTCTAGTGGCTAAGACCAAACTAATGAATGGTTCAATGGTTAAAGATGCTGAGCTTGTCAGCTGGAGAGGCTCGAGACCTGAGTTCTGTGGGAGTTCCCATCCTTTGCCTCAGCTTCTGCCCAGCTAGCAGTTCCAAAGCATGCAAGTGTGAGTAGATAAATAAGTACCACTTCAATTGGGAAGGTAACAATGTTTTGTGTGCATTCGGCATATAGTCATACTGGCCACATAACCACGGAAATTGTCTTGACTCCTTTGGCCAAGAAACGGAAGATGAGTACGGTGCCCTACAATTAGACATGACTTACTGGGAAACCTTTAAGAATAGAATAGAATAGATTTTTTTATTAGCCAAATGTGATTGGACACACAAGGAATTTGTCTTGGTGCATATGCTCTCAGTGTACATAAAAGAAATGTTCATTAAGAATCATAAAGTACAACACTTAATGAGAGTCATAGGGTACAAATAAGCAATCATGAAACAATATATAAATTGTAAGGATACAAGCAACAAAGTTATAGTCATACAGTCATAAGTGAAAGGAGATGGGTGATGGGAACGATGGGAAGATTAACAATAGTGCAGATTTAGGAAATAGTTTGATAGTGTTGAGGGAATTATTTGTTTAGCAGAGTGATGGCATTCGGGGGAAAACTGTTCTTGTGTCTAGTTGTTCTGGTCTTCAGTGCTCTATAGCGTCGTTTTGAGGGTAGGAGCTGAAACATTTATGTCCAGGATGTGAGTGGTCTGTAAATATTTTCACGGCCCTCTTCTTGATTCGTGCAGTATACAGGTCCTCAATGGAAGGCAGGTTGGTAGCCATTGTTTTTTCTGCAGTTCTAATTTTCCTCTGAAGTCTGTGTCTATCTTGTTGAATTGCAGAACCAAACCAGACCATTATAGAGGTGCAAATGACAGACTCAATAATTCCTCTGTAGAATTGGATCAGCATCTCCTTGAGCAGTTTGAGCTTTCTGAGTTGGTGCAGAAAGAACATTCTTTGTTGTGCTTTTCTGATGACATTTTTGAAGTTAGCCATCCATTTTAGATCTTGCGATATGGTAGAACCTAGAAATTTGAAGGCCTCTACTGTTGATATTGTGTTGTCTAGTATTGTGAGAGGTGGAAGTATGGAAGGGTTTCTCCTAAAGTCTAGCACCATTTCTACAGTTTGAATGTGTTCAGTTCCAGATCGTTCCGGTCGCACCACGTGGCTAGTTGTTCAACCTCCCATCTGTCTCAAATGAGACCGATCACTGTTGTGTCATCTGCAAACTTCAGTAGTTTAACAGATGGATTGTTAGAGATGCAGTCATTGGTATATAGAGAGAAGAGAAGTGGGGAGAGCACACAGCCTTGGGGGGGTGCTGTGCTAATTGTACAGGTATCTGATGTGATCCTGCTTAAATTCACCTGCTGCTTCCTGTTTGTTAGGAAGCTTGTGATCCACTTACAAGTCTGTTCAGGTACCTATAGCTGGTTTAGCTTAGTTAGAAGAGTGTCTGGAAAGATGGCATTGAATGTTGAACTAAAGTTAAAAAGAGGACCTTTGCGTAGGTCTTTGGAGATTCAAGATGTTGTAGGATGTAGTGCAGAGCCCTATTAACAGCATCATCTGTTGATCTGTTTGCTTGGTATGCAAATTGCAAGGGGTCTAACAGCGGATCCGTGATGGTTTTCAAGTGGGACAGCACTAACCTTTCAAAGGTTTTCATGACCACAGATGTTAGAGCAACTGGTCTGTAGTCATTCAGTTCCTTGATAGTGGGCTTCTTCAGCACTGGGATGATAGTAGTTTGAAGCAAGAAAGAACATAGCACATCTCTAGTGATTTATTGAAGATATGGGTGAAGATGGGGGCCAATTGGTCAGCACAGACTTTTAAGCAAGAAGGAGTTATCTTGTCTGGGCCTGGAGCTTTTCCTGGCTTTTGTCTGTGAAATAGATCCTGCACTTCCTTTTCTGTGATCACTAGGGGTTGTGAACCCAACAGGATGGGGTCAGTTGTAGGAGGCTTGGCTGTTGTTGGTGTGTCTGAGATGGGGGTTATGGAGATAGGTGGCTGTAGTTTCTTTTCAAACCTGCAGTAAAACATGTTCAGGTCATCTGCCAGTTGTTGATTTCCTTCAGCCTGGGAAGGTTTGCCATAGCCGGTGATATTTTCAAGAGTTTTCCACATGTTTGCTGGTTCATTTGTGGAGAACTGATTCTTTAGCTTTTCAGAGTAGCTTCTTTTTGCTGCTCTAATCTCCCTTGTTAATACATTTCTGGCCTGATTGTACAGCATTTTATCATCTTTTCTGTAGGCTTCCTCTTTAGAATGACGTAGCTGCTTAAGTTTAGCTGTGAACCAAGATTTGTTGTTACTGCATATTCGCAAATTCTTTGTCGGTACACATAGGTCTTCACAGAAGCTGACATATGATGTTAGAGTATCTGTGAGTTCATCCAGCTCTGCAGAAGTATCTTCAAAAACATTCCAATCAGTGCAGTCAAAGCAAGCCTGTAGCTTTAACTTTTTCTCCTCAGTCCAAGTATTCACTGATTTAATTGTTGGTTTTGTGGTTTTAAGTCTTTGCCTGTAAGCGGGTACAAGGTGAATCATGCAATGATCAAAGTGTCCCACAGACCGATAAGCATCTTTTAGTGTTGTGTAGCAATGGTCTAAAGTATTCTTGCCTTTAGTGGGACAATTGACATGCTGAAAGTATTTTGGTAGCTCTTTCCTTAAGTTTGCCTTGTTTAGATCTCCCAAAATAATGGCCAGTGAATCGGTGTATTTGGCTTCAGCCTCCATAATTTGGTCAGCTAGAGTTCGTAATGCCTTGTTTACACAGGCTTGTGGTAGGACATAAACAGCAATTAGAAGAAATGAGGAAAATTCATGAGGCGAATAGTATGGTTTGTAGTTGATAATTAATGTCTCTAAATTTTCGTCACAGAATTTATATATTATAGTTATATCCTGAGACCAGCTGCTGAAATATAAGCATAAGCTTCCTCCCTTCTTTTCAACAGATGTTTCTGCAATTCTGTCTGATCGTTGAATCTGAAATTCTGGGATATGCAGGTTGCTATGATCAATTAATTCATTTAACCAGGTTTCAGAGAAGCATAGGGCTGCTGAATTGTAAAAGTCAGAATTGTATCTGTTTAAAAGGAGTATTTCATCCATCTTATTAGCAAGTGAATGTATGTTGGTTAGGAAAATTGAAGGCAGAGGAGTTTTATTTCTCCTTTTCCTTAACCTGTTTAAAATTCCCATCTTTTTATCTCTCCTTCTTTGCTTCCTCTGTTTGGTATTTTTGGTAATCCATGGCTCCAGGGAAATTGCTTCTTTCTGTGTTAGAATCTCCTCCGCGTTTGTAAAGATGGGGGTGGGATGAGATCACAGAAAGCTGCTCCTTAAAGAAACGTTGCTTAATTTTTAGCAGATGGTCTCGTGAGTAAGAAATCCACAGAGCTGCAGAGAATCATTAAAAATAAAGAAACCATTTGAGAGCATTTCATTTAACTTTTAGTGGTTAAGACACCAGGTGTGAAACAAGGAAACTGGTATTCCTACTTCTGCCTTACGGATCAAAACTGACCGGCTGACTCTGAGCCATTCATTCTCTCAGCCCAAATCCCAGGGTTGTGGTTGTGGAGAAAATAAGAATGTATAGAGTAGACTAGACTAGACTGGACTGGACTGGACTGGACTAGAATAGACTAGAATAGAATAAAGCTGGAAGGGACCTCCAGTTCTTAAAAACCTCCAAAGAGGACGAAGGAGTATTAGAGTATGTTCACTCTTTTCGGTTGTACCTGAAAAAAAGGTGAAATTAAAAAAAAACAGTTAATTCAGTTGCCAGTTTAAGCCCATTGAATAAATGATAGTCCTTGATATGTGATCACAAACGGGACTTGAACTCAATCCCTGGGTGGTTGCTTTTAGCTGAGTTGATTTCAAGACCTTTTTTTTTTGCCATGGTCATTAAGTGAATCAGGTGAGGTCAATAGTAGATAGTTTTTGGTTAAAGCTTTGGGGATTTTGGGAAGAGACCACAGAGTCTGGTAGTGCATTCCAGGCATTAACAACTCTGTTTCTGAAGTCATATTTTCTGCAATCAAGATTGGAGCGGTTCACATTAAGCTTAAATCTATTGTGTGCTCGTGTATTGTTGTGATTGAAGCTGAAGTAGTCTTCAGCAGGAAGGACGTTGTAACAGATGATTCTATGAGTTAAGCTCAGGTCATGTCGAAGGCGGCGGAGTTCTAAATTTTCTAAACCCAGGATTTCAAGTCTGGTGGCATAACGTATTTTGTTGTATTCAGAGGAGTGGAGAACTCTTATCATATTGGGACATCGGATGAAAACCCAATTCTGAAGACCCAAGGTTTTCCCCACCCAAATTAGAAATCAAAGTTCTTCCCCCACCAGTCGACAAGTCCATCACATGGCCCAACCAGGTCACAGTACCAACTCCAGCTGGCTTCAGTCTACAACTCCCCAGCACCTGGTGGGAACATCCTTGTTTCCAGGGGTGAGATTCAGCTGGTTCGGACCAGTTTGGGGCGAACCAGATACTAATTTTACATCCAGTTCACTGAACCGATAGTTGAAAGGACTGGCTGGCCCCGCCCACCAGAATCAGCATCTAAGAAGGGACAGGAAAGGAGAAAGGGAAAGCGGAAAGAGAAAGAAAAAGAAAGGAAGATTGGAAGAGATCAAGGAAGGAAAAAGAAGGAAAGAGGGGAAGGAAGAAGAAAGAAGAAGGAAGAGGGAGGGAGGGAGGGAGGGAAGGAAGGAAGGAAGGAAAAGTCCTGCCTTAGCATTTGGCCACCAACAGCCCTGCTGCCCTTTCACCATCCCCTTGCCCCCTCCTAGTGGTCTCTCCTGGTGGTCTCCCATCCTATCACTGTAGATGATTTGGTTACAAAGCTGGGTCTCCACGAATGGAGAGGGAGCGGGCCTTCAGCTGACCCATGCACTTGGGCCTTCCACACCCACCATGAGCAACCTGGCGAAGGAGAGCGAGAACAACAGCAGCAGCCTTGAGGAGAAGATAAGCACAGCCGGGTATCCCCTCAGGGAAATGGGGCTGGGCTGGGCTGTGGGGTCCCGGTGCCCTGGGAGCTCAAGGGCCAGACTGTGTGCTTGCTTTCCGCTGCCTAGGACTCTGGACAGCCTATGCCACCATCCCGGGGGCCTCAGTGTGGCCTGACAGGGACGGCAAGGGTTTGGCACTCTCCCTTGGCTTGCCTTCCTCTACTGGAGACAATGGATTCCCTCTTGGTGCCCTCGACATAAGTGATGTCGAGCTGGCCACGCCCACCCCAGCCACGCCCACCCCAGCCCACAAGATCAAACAAAACCCTGATGCGACCCTCAATGAAATCAAGTTTGACGCCCCTGGTCTAGATAATTCCCTCCTGCTAGGCTGAGCTTCTGCCATTAATAGACCATGGACAGCTGGGACCATCCCTGGATGCCTACTCAACCCTAGCTCTAGTTAATGTGCAAAATCTTTGTTTCTCCACAGCCAAAGTTCAGAAGGAAATAGATACCCTCCTAACACCGGGTCAGTCGATCTGTTACGAGGATCGTAAGAAACTTCCGTACACAAACGCTGTGGTGCACGAAATCCAGCGCTTTGGCAACATCATTTCGATTGGAATGCCCAGACGCTGCATAAGAGACACAAAGATCCAGAAGTTTCACATTAGGAAGGTAATCAAATCCCTCTGATCTAGAACCTTCTTTTCTTCTCCTCCCCCTATTGCATCAAGTACATCTTGTTCTCATTTTCTCTGCCCTTGCAGTAGGGAGAAGGCGTGTCAGAAAATTTAGAATAACAGGGTCTGACGTAGCCTGGGAATACAATATTTAAATTGTCTCCGGGATCAGACTTTCCCTTTTAACTGATAATGGCTCACTGGAGTCTCATCTTTGAAGAAAAGACTTTATATCTAGGGCTGGTATAGAATAACAGAGTTGGAAGGGACCTCAGAGGTCTTCTAGTCCAACCTCCTGCTCAGGCAGGAAACCCTACACCACTTCAGACGAATGGTTATCCAACCTCTTCTTAAAAACTTCCAGTGGCAAGTCTGTCCACTGATTAATTGTTCTAACAGTCAGGAAATTTCTTGTAAGTTGCTTCTCTCCTTGATTACTTTCCATTCATTGCTTCTTGTCCTGCCCTCTGGGGCTTTGGAGACTAGCTTGACTCCCTCTTCTTTGTAGCAACCCCTGAGATATCGGAACACTGCTATCATGTCTCCCCTAGTCCTTCTCTTCACTAGACTAGCCATGGTCGGTTCTTGCAACCGTTCTTCAGATATTTTAGCCTCCAGTCCCCTCATCATCTTTGTTGCTCTTCTCGGCACTCTTTTCCAGAGTCTCAACATCTTTTTTACATCATGGCAACAAAACTGAATGCCGTATTCCAAGTGTGGCCTTATAAAGTGGTATTAACACTTCACATGATCTTGATTAATGATGCCTAGGATGGATGGAATTGACCGTGGGAAGGGTAATGGTTAAGACTTTGAGGATCAGCTATCAGTCCTTGTTTTTCGGCACTGTTGTAACTTTAAGCAGCTGCTGAACAAACGGTCGTTAACGAAGGACTGTCTGTGTTTGTATATGTTCAATAACCGCAGCTGTTCTCCAGAAATGTTGGACTTCGATATGTTCGAAAAGCTGGAGCACTTCAAGAGAGCTCAAGCACATGGGGAAAAAAAACCACCAATAATTTATTGGCCTTGCTATTCCCAAGCATCTAATAGTAGGAATAATGATCACCGTTCATTTGTTTTGCGGCTGTTCTAAGTCTATTTGTATTTTTAGAAGAGCGTTCTTTAAAGCCATGTATCAATGATTAAATTTCCTAGGGATTTCTCACTTCGGCCTCCGTTGCCAGCAGATTTAACCTTTTTTTTTTCTTCCCTCAGGGTGAAAGGCAAAACTTAAGTCCTCCTTCTCTTTTTGACAGGGCTCCACCTTTTTCCCGAACATGGCGTCGGCCTTGTATGATCCCAACGAATGGGAGACACCCCTCACCTTCGACCCGAACCATTTCCTTGACAAGGACGGGAACTTCATCTGCCCAGAAGCTTTCATCCCATTTTCTTTAGGTGCTCATTCAACTTGCTAACATTTCCATGGATTCTTTCATGAGATGCGTCAGAGCCAGTGGTGCGTTGCCCCCAGTTCGGACCGGTTCGCAAGAACCGGTAGTAAAACCGGTGGGAGGCTCCGCCCACCAATCCAGACATCATCAGGAAACTTCTGCGCATGTGCAGAAGCGTGCACGTGCACACGTGTGTAAATCAAGCATGCACGTGTAGCCCCGTTGTGAACCATTGCGACTTCAACAGCCAGAACTCCCAAGACAGCCATGAGGGACTTCAACTCCCAGAATTCCCGAGACAGCCATGAGGGACTTCAACTCCCAGAATTCCTGAGATAGCCATGAGCGACATCAACTCCCAGAATTCCCGAGACAGCTGTGAGGGACTCCAACTCCCAGAATTCCTGAGACAGCTGTGAGGGACTTCAATTCCCAGAATTCCTGAGATAGCCATGAGGGACTTCAACTCCGCCCTGAGTCCCTTGGGAGATAGGGCGGTATAAAAATGCGATTAAATAAATAAATAAATAAATAAACTCCCAGAATTCCCAAGACAGCTGTGAGGGACTCCAACTCCCAGAATTCCCGAGACAGCTGTGAGGGACTTCAACTCCCAGAATTCCCGAGACAGCCATGAGGGACATCAACTCCCAGAATTCCCAAGACAGCTGTGAGGGACTCCAACTCCCAGAATTCCTGAGACAGCTGTGAGGGACTTCAACTCCCAGAATTCCCGAGACAGCCATGAGGGACATCAACTCCCAGAATTCCCAAGACAGCTGTGAGGGACTCCAACTCCCAGAATTCCTGAGACAGCTGTGAGGGACTTCAATTCCCAGAATTCCTGAGATAGCCATGAGGGACTTCAACTCCGCCCTGAGTCCCTTGGGAGATAGGGCGGTATAAAAATGCGATTAAATAAATAAATAAATAAATAAACTCCCAGAATTCCCAAGATAGCTGTGAGGGACTCCAACTCCCAGAATTCCTGAGACAGCTGTGAGGGACTTCAACTCCCAGAATTCCTGAGATAGCCATGAGGGACTTCCACTCCCAGAATTCCCGAGACAGCTGTGAGGGACTTCAACTCCCAGAATTCCTGAGACAGCTCAGGAATTCTGGGAGTCGAAGCCCACAAGTCATAAAGGGGCCTTGTTCCCCACTTCTTCCCTAATCAGCCTCTGCCAGCACTGATCTGTTGTCTCTCTCCCCTCCATTTCTAGGTCATCGAGCATGTTTGGGAGAAAATTTGGCAAAGACAGAGCTCTTCCTGTTCTTTAGCAACCTTGTGCAAACGTTCAATTTCCACTTGGCCGAAGGATCAAAAGATATAAAAATTGAGCCGATCTGGGGAGGCACTCTGAAGCCTCATTCCTTTGACATATGTGCCATTCCTCGATAAACCCAAATGGCAGGCCTGAACAGCAGCTGTGGATACTGGGACTGGGAATCCAAGCAGCTGGGTTACCATCCTCCAACTTTTGCCTGAAAATAAAGCCAGTTTGCAGCCTTCTTTGTTCTGGGAGAAAAATGTATGCAACCTGGTCTCGTTCTGCAACATGGGCTTTTGAATACAGCCAGGCAGACAACATCAGCATTGGGAGGTTCTCTATCTTCTTGTCATTTATCAGGGGTGGGTTCTACTTATCTTTACTACCGGTTCACATCGCGCCCATGCGCACGCTCTTCTACCCATGTGCAGAAGCTTCTGCACATGCGCAGATCACTTATCATGACATCCGGGTCAGTGGGTGGAAGCTCCCGCCCAGGGGTGAAATCTAAAAATTTTCCCTACCAGTTCTGTGGGCGTGGCTTGATTGGTGGGCGGTGGCTTGGTGGTCAGGTGACTGAATGGGCATGGCCAATAATAATAAATAATAAAAACAATAAAGTATACAAAACTTGGAAGCGCACCGGTCTACCTTCTTTAAAAATAGAAGCATCGGTCTACTAATTGCTTTTTTTTGGAAAGCACTGGTCTACCTTCTTTAAAAATAGAAGCACCGGTCTACTAATTGCTTTTTTTTGGGAAGCACCGGTCTACCTTCTTTAAAAATAGAAGCACCGGTCTACTAATTGCCTTTTTTTGGGAGGAATCGTCCACCTTCTTTAAAAATAGAGGCATCGGTCTACTAGCTGCCTACAGCGCTGATCAGCTGTAGTGCGGCCCTTTGAAGCGCCGTGGTAGTCATTTAAGGCCGTTTGCAGCTATATTACCACCGAGAGCTTCAGTGACAGAGAAGAGGAACAGCAAGGAATGGGCAGTGGGAGGGGGGCAGGAATTTTTGCTACTGGTTCTCCAAACTACCCGCCCCCATCGCTACCGGATCGTGCGATCCGGTCCGAACCGGGAGCATTTCACCCCTGCTCCCACCGGTTTTACTACTGGTTCTTGAGAAGTAGTCCGTATCAGGGGCAACCCACCACTGTTCCACTTGCTCCCTTCTAACTGAGCCTCTAATCCAGAGGTGTCAAACTCGATTTCATTGAGAGCCGTATCAGGGTTGTGTTTGACCTCGGAGGGCCAGAGTGTGTGTGGCCATGGTGGGCATGTCAGGTGCACCTGTAGTGGCCAACTGCTAAGGCAGGACTTCCCTCAGAACTGCCCTCACTCTCATTATAATCTCCTTCCTTCCTTCCTTCCTTCCTTCCTTCCTTCCTTCCTTCCTTCCTTTCTTCCTTCCTTCCTTTTCCTCTTTTTTCCTTCCCTCTTCAATTCTCCTTTCTTCTTCCTTCCCCCCTTTCCTTATTTTTCCTTCCTTGCACTCTTCCCATCTTCCCTTCTTTTTCTTTCCTCTTTCCCTTTCTCCTTTCCTGTCCCTTCTTGCATGCTCAAATGCAAAAGGGGAAACATTTCTCCTTTTTGTTTTGTTTTTCGTTTGTTTTGCTAGCTGTCTGCCAGCAAAAACGGAGGGGGGGAGGGTGCGGAGCCCTCCTGTGCCCCGTTTTCAGCTGCAACAGCCTCCTGCATCCTTCTGCCATGGAAAATGGAGCCACGGAGGTGCACGCGGCCCTTCCAAGCTCCGTTTTTACTGGCAGAGGCACTGCAGGCTGGACCTTTGCTGTTTCTAGGCCAGCCCCGCAGGCCAGATCTAAGCATCCTGCGAGCCGAATTTGGCCCACGTGCCTTAAGTTTGACACTCTCACTCTAATCTAACCACATTTAAAGTCAACTTTTAATGATTTGCAAAAAGGAAGAGCAGCAGGGGAAAAAACACACAAAACACTGAAATGAGTGTTCACCACTCTTTGAATAGCCCTTTTAAAAAAAAAATACCATATTTTCGGAATATAAGATGCAGCGGAATATAAGACACAGCTTAGTTTTTGGGAAGGAAACTATTGGGGGAAAATCTGCCTATCAGGTATTCATCTGGCTAGCGTCCTTAATCTAGTCAGCTTCAGCACATTAAGTTTGCTGGTTTTTATCCCCTGCTCGGGGGAAAAAAACAGCTGCTAAAGCACAGCTGATCTTTAGAGAGAGAAGCAGTGAGAAAATCAGGCAAACCACGGAGATCGCTAGCACCTCTTTAGGGCTGAAAAAAAGCTACACAGCTGAGAGTTGGAGGGAGCAGGCAAAGCAGGGAAGATCACTTCACTGAAAAAAAGCTTAGATTGCTTCACTCGCTAGCGTCTTGTTAGGGCTGGAAAAAAAGCTTCAAAAAAGCTACATTCGGTGTATAAGATGCATCCAAATTTTCAGCCGCTTTTAGGAGGGAAAAAAGTGTGTCTTACACTCTGAAAAATATTGTGTGTGTGTGTGTGTGTGTGTGTGTGTGTGTGTGTGTGTGTGTGTATAAATTTCATAGCATACAGCAAACATCTTGACATTAGTTCAGCCTCCTTGACTTTGGAAGAGAATGAGGAAAGCTAAAGATAAAAAAATAATAAGGTATAAACTGCATATTTGCAGTAATCTCCCAGATGAATCTTCCCAAAAATGAATGCTAATTATTGCTCTCTTCTAGGAGAGATTCTTTTTTCCTGCAATTGGAATTTTTGCTTTCTTTTCATGACACTTTGGACTTACCAGAAGAATCACCTCAATGTGCAGTCCTCAATGGAACTACATCTACATAGAGTTAAGTTTAAATTTATCGACAAAGAAATAAAGGGAGACTATTATAGCTATTTCAAGCTGCTTAGCTCTCATCAGCTAGCCAGACCCTACCGGGATTCAAATCTACATCGAGGGAAGTAAGCAATAGGGTACCCCAAATTCTGTTTTAGGCCCAGTACTCTTCAGTATAACAGATTTAGAAGAGTGAATAGAAGGGGGACTCACGAGATTTGCAGATGACACTAAACTGTCAGGAATAGCCAACACCCCACAAGATAGGCTCAAAATCCAGACGGATCTTGACAGACTTGAACACTGGGCCCAATCCAACAAAATGAAATTCAATGTAGAGAAAAGTAAAGTTTTACACTTAAGCAAGAAAAATCATATCTACAGAGATAGATTTAGGTGAAACCTGACTCAATAGCAGTAATTGTGAGAGGGATCTTGGAGTTGAAATAATTTTAATAATAACGTTCTTTAAACAAATATGGGCTGTCCCTAGTAGTGGGTTTCAATTTTGGCCGCTACTGATTCGCTCGTGGGTGCGCTCGTGGGCACAACACTTCTGCACATGCGCAGAACCTTCTGCGTTTGCGCAGAGATATCCGGGTGGTGGGCGGAGCCTCCTGCTGCAGCTGCTACCAATTCACCCGATCCAGAGCAAACCATTAGCAACCCACCACTGGCTGTCCCCTGACGCCACTGGATGAAATCGCCAGGACCTGCTGCCTCAGGGATGTTTCACACCCCGGTCAGCACTTTTTTACTCTTCTACTATCTGACAGGGGATATAGAAGCATAGCCAGCTGAACAAACAGGCTGAAAAACAGCTTTTATACGTGGGCCGTCAGACTTCTGACCACAACATAACACCGCAATTAGGTTTAATATGATAGACTTGCAGGGCCAGCGCAGCGTGCAACATGTTCATACTGATGTAATAAAATATAATGTTACATATATATAGGTATATGGGAATGTGTGTTAGTTATTACTTATTTGGGTTTAGGGATTCTATTTCTTTCATTTATTGAGTTTTGGGGATGTATTTTGTGTTTCAGGAGGCGGGGGCTGCAGCAAGGGAGGCTCATTCAATTTCACTGTACACATGTTGTGCATTGACAATAAAAGTTTGATTTGATTTGAGTCCTAGCAGACAATCATTTAAATATCAACCAGCAGTCCCAAAGGTGTTTTTTTCAAGAGGCAACTTGACTTTCTGGTTTTTCTTTGAAGACGTTTCGCTTCTCATCCAAGAAGCTTCTTCGGCTCTTATCAGATGGTGAGGAACAGAAGGATTTATACTCCTTGCAGGCAGCTGGTCAAAGACACCATCTATGTCAAAATTGAACAGCCTCAACAGAAGGGGAGAGATACGACATAATCTATCTCCAGTCTATAATTTCCAAGATGGGTTTCCAAGATGGCCCCACTGAAGGTTGTTTGGTGAAATGCTCTCTAATGGTTTCTTTATTTAATACGACTAGCCTTGTGGTGCAACCAAAACAATCTGGAACTGAACACACTCAAAACCGTAGAAATGGTGGTAGATTTTAGGAAAAACCCTTCCATACTTCCACCTCTCACAATACTTGACAACACAGTATCAACAGTAGAAACCTTCAAATTTCTGGGTTCTATCATATTGCAAGATCTCAAATGGACAGCCAACATCAAAACATCATTAAAAAGGACAACAAAGAATGTTCTTTCTGCCAACTCAGTAAGCTCAAACTGCCCAAGGAGCTGCTGATCCAATTCTACAGAGGAATTATTGAGTCTGTCATTTGCACCTCTATAACTGTCTGGTTCGGTTCTGCAACCCAACAAGAAAACACAGACTTCAGAGGATAATTAGAACTGCAGAAAAATAATTGCTACCAACTTGCCTTCCATTGAGGACCTGTATACTGCACGAATCAAGAAGAGGGCCGTGAAAATATTTGCAGATCCCTCGCATCCTGGACATAAACTGTTTCAACTCCTACCCTCAAAACGACGCTATAGAGCACTGCACACCAGAACAACTAGACACAAGAACAGTTTTTTCCCGAAGGCCATCACTCTGCTAAACAAATAATTCCCTCAACACTGTCAGACTATTTACTGAATCTGCACTACTATTAATCGTTTCATAGTTCCCATCACCAATCTCTTTCCACTTATGACTGTATGACTATAACTTGTTGCTGGCAATCCTTATGATTTATATTGATATATTGATCATCAATTGTGTTGTAAATGTTGTACCTTGATGAAGGTATCTTTTCTTTTATGTACACTGAGAGCATATGCACCAAGACAAATTCCTTGTGTGTCCAATCACACTTGGCCAATAAAATTCTATTCTAAAATTCTATTCTATTTTTAATTATTCTCTGCAACTCACTACGGATTTCTTACTCATGGGACCATCTGCTAAAAATTAAGCAACGTTTCTTTAAGGAGCAGCTTTCTGTGATCTCACACTCCCATCCTGTCTTTACAATAGCAGAGGAGATTCTAATATAGGAAGAAGCAATTTTCCCACAGCCATGGATTACCAAAAAAACCAAACAGAGGAAGCGAAGAAGGAGAGGTAAAAGGGTGGGAAATTTAAGCAGTTTAAGGAATAGGAGAAATAAAACTCCTCTGCCTTCAATTTTCCTAACCAACATAAGTTCATTTGCTAATAAGATGGATGAAATACTCCTTTTAAACAGATACAATTCTGATTTTTACAATTCAGCAGCCCTATGCTTCTCTGAAACCTTGTTAAAAAAACCCTTCCATACTTCCACCTCTCACAATACTTGACAACACAGTATCAACAGTAGAAACCTTCAAATTTCTGGGTTCTATCATATTGCAAGATCTCAAATGGACAGCTAACATCAAAAACATCATTAAAAAAGGACAACAAAGAATGTTCTTTCTGCGCCAACTCAGGAAGCTCAAACTGCCCAAGGAGCTGCTGATCCAATTCTACAGAGGAATTATTGAGTCTGTCATTTGCACCTCTATAACTGTCTGGTTCGGTTCTGCAACCCAACAAGAAAAACACAGACTTCAGAGGATAATTAGAACTGCAGAAAAAATAATTGCTACCAACTTGCCTTCCATTGAGGACCTGTATACTGCACGAATCAAGAAGAGGGCCGTGAAAATATTTGCAGATCCCTCGCATCCTGGACATAAACTGTTTCAACTCCTACCCTCAAAACGACGCTATAGAGCACTGCACACCAGAACAACTAGACACAAGAACAGTTTTTTCCCGAAGGCCATCACTCTGCTAAACAAATAATTCCCTCAACACTGTCAGACTATTTACTGAATCTGCACTACTATTAATCTTCTCACCGTTCCCATCACCCATCTCCTTCCACTTATTACTGTATGACTATAACTTGTTGCTGGCAATCCTTATGATTTATATTGATATATTGACCATCAATTGTGTTGTAAATGTTGTACCTTATGATTCTTGATGAATGTATCTTTTCTTTTATGTACACTGAGAGCATATGCACCAAGACAAATTCCTTGTGTGTCCAATCACACTTGGCCAATAAAGAATTCTATTCTATTCTATTCTATTCTATTCTATTCTATTCTATTCTATTCTATTCTATTCTATTCTATTTATATAAAGATTTTGCATGTATTTACAGGATTCCTGCACATTTCTGAGATGATGGGAGAAGATTGAAGGGAAGAGGCCTTCATTAAGCCTGGCAGAAGCTTCTCAGTTGCCAACTGCTCTATGAAAGCCTGAGTAAAGGGAAATTTGAGAAAGGGCCTGTCCACAAAGTTTTAGAAAAGTTAAAACTTTAAAGAAGTTTAAAAAGCAGTGCGCTGTGACATCTAGTGGTAGAGGTGGATATTACATCAGGAGTTTGGATTTAAATAAGATAGGACAGAGTTGGAAGGGACTTTATAACAGATTAACAGAGATGGAAGGGACCTTGGAGGTCCTCTAGTCCAACCCACTGCTCAAGCCAGGGGTGAAATCTAAAAATTTTCCCTACTGGTTCTGTGCTTAATTGGTGGGCGTGGCCAATAACAATAAATAATAAATAATAAACAAAGTAAAAAAAAGAGGTACCAAAACCAACTTTCACACTTTACACACACACAACACAACTGACTCACACACAGTGTAAAAGCAGCTGCACTTCACACTTCACACAGCTACAAAAGCTCAAAATACTTTCAGCATGTCAATTGTCCCACTAGAGGCAAGAATACTTTAGACCATTGCTATACAACACTAAAAGATGCTTTTCAGTCT
Source organism: Ahaetulla prasina (assembly GCF_028640845.1). NCBI lineage: Eukaryota > Metazoa > Chordata > Lepidosauria > Squamata > Colubridae > Ahaetulla > Ahaetulla prasina. The sequence continues at coordinate 109,271,538 of NC_080544.1, forward strand.
GTGGGACACTTTGATCATTGCATGATTCACCTTGTACCTGCTTACAGGCAAAGACTTAAAACCACAAAACCAACAATTAAATCAGTGAAGATCTGGACTGAGGAGGCAAAGTTAAAGCTACAGGCCTGCCTTGACTGCACTGATTGGAATGTTTTTGAAAGTACCTCTGCAGAGCTGGAAGAGTTCAAAGATACTGTAACATCGTATGTCAGCTTCTGTGAAGACCTATGTGTACCGACAAGGAACCTCCTTCCCAGGCTGAAGGAAATCAGCAAGTAGCAGATGACCTGAACATGTTTTACTGCAGGTTTGAAAGGAAACTACAGCCACCTATCTCCACAACCCCCATCTCAGACACAGCAACTACAGCCAAGCCTCCTACAACTAACCCCATCCCATTGGGTTCACAACCCCTAGTGATCACAGAAAAGGAATTGCAGGACCTGTTTCACAGACAAAAGCCAGGAAAAGCTCTAGGCCCAGACAAGATAACTCCTTCTTGCTTAAAAGTCTGTGCTGACCAATTGGCCCCCATCTTCACCCATATCTTCAATAAATCACTAGAGATGTGCTATGTTCCTTCTTGCTTCAAATGCTCTATCATCATCCCAGTGCCAAAGAAGCCTACCATCAAGGAACTGAATGACTACAGACCAGTTGCTTTAACATCTGTAGTCATGAAAACCTTCGAAAGGCTAGTGCTGTCGCACTTGAAAACCATCACGGATGGTTAGACCCCTTGCAATTTGAATACCGAGCAAATAGATCAACAGATGATGCTGTTAATAGGGCTCTGCACTACAACCTACAACATCTTGAATCTCCAAAGACCTACACAAGGGTCCTCTTTGTAGACTTTAGTTCAGCATTCAATACCATAATTCCAGACACTCTTCTAACTAAGCTAAACAGCTACAGCTACCTGAACAGACTTGTAAGTGGATCACAAGCTTCCTAACAAACAGGAAGCAGCAGGTGAAGCTAAGCAGAATCACATCAAATATCTGTACAATTAGCACAGGGGCCACCCAAGGCTGTGTGCTCTCCCCACTTCTCTTCTCTCTGTATACCAATGATTGCATCTCTAACGATCCATCTGTTAAACTATTGAAGTTTGCAGATGACACAACAGTGATCGGTCTCATTGACAGACGGTGGGTGCGACCGGAAATTTCTCGAACTGAACACACTCAAAACTGTAGAAATGGTGGTAGACTTTAGGAGAAACCCTTCCATACTTCCACCTCTTACAATACTAGACAACACAGTATCAACAATAGAGACCTTCAAATTTCTGGGTTCTACCATATCGCAAGATCTAAAATGGACAGCTAACATCAAAAACGTCATCAAAAAAGCACAACAAAGAATATTCTTTCTCCACCAAGTCAGAAAGCTCAAAATGCCCAAGGAGCTGTTAATACTGTTCTATAGAGGAAGTATTGAGTCTGTCATCTGCACCTCTATAACTGTCTGGTTTGGTTCCACAACCCAACAAGACAGACACAGAATTAGAACTGCAGAAAAAACAATTGCTACCAACCTGCCTTCCATTGAGAACCTGTATACTGGAGTGAAAAAGAGGGCTGTGAAAATATTTACAGATCCCTCACATCCTGGACATAAACTATTTCAACTCCTACCCTCAAAACGATGCTATAGAGCACTGCACACCAGAACAACTAGACACAAGAACAGTTTCTTCCTGAACGCCATCACTCTGCTAAACAAATAATTCCCTCAACACTGTCAAACTATTTACTAAATCTGCGCTATTATTAATCTTCTCACCATTCCTCTCACCCATCTCCTTCCACTTATGACTATAACTTTGTTGCTTGTATCCTTACGATTTATATTGATATTGTTTGTTGATTGCTTATTTGTACCCTATGACTATCATTAAGTGTTGTACCTTATGATTCTTGATGAATGTATCTTTTCTTTTATGTACACTGAGAGCATATGCACCAAGACAAATTCCTTGTGTGTCCAATCACACTTGGCCAATAAAGAATTCTATTCTATTCTATTCTATTCTATTCTATTCTATTCTATTCTATTCTATTCTATTCTATTCTATTCTATTCTATTTATATAAAGATTTTGCATGCATTTACAGGATTCCTGCACATTTCTGAGATGATGGGAGAAGGCTGAAGGGAAGAGGCCTTCATTAAGCCTGGCAGAAGCTTCTCAGTTGCCAACTGCTCTATGAAAGCCTGAGTAAAGGGAAATTTGAGAAAGGGCCTGTCCACAAAGTTTTAGAAAAGTTAAAACTTTAAAAAAGTTTAAAAAGCAGTACGCTGTGACATCTAGTGGTAGAGGTGGATATTACATCAGGAGTTTGGATTTGAATAAACAAGATAGGACAGAGTTGGAAGGGACTTTAAAACAGATTAACAGAGATGGAAGGGACCTTGGAGGTCCTCTAGTCCAACCCACTGCTCAAGCCAGGGGTGAAATCTAAAAATTTTCCCTACTGGTTCTGTGCTTAATTGGTGGGCGTGGCTTGGTGGTTAGATGACTGGGTGGGCGTGGCCAATAACAATAAATAATAAAAATAATAAACAAAGTAAAAAAAAAAAAGAGGTACCAAAAACCAACTTTCACACTTTACACACACACACAACACAACACAACTGACTCACACACAGTGTAAAAGCAGCTGCACTTCACACTTCACACAGCTACAAAAAGCTCAAAAACCAACTTTCACACTTTACACACACACAACACAACTGACTCACACACAGTGTAAAATGTAAATATGGGGAATATTGTTAGGTACAAAGATATTTTGACAGATCGGGAGAACTGAAACAAAGACAAGAATTAGAGATTCAGGAATTGAGATAGATTGGTATGTTGTTGTTGTTAGTTGCAAAGTTGTGTCCGACCCATCGCAACCCCATGGACAATGTTCCTCCAGGCCTTCAGGAAGATCCCTGTTTTATGTCATATAAGGACCTCCCAAAAAAAGGCAGTTGGTAGACCGGTGCCTCTATTTTTAAAGAAGGTAGACCAGTCTCTCCCAAAAAAAAGAAATTAGTAGACCGGTGCCTCTATTTTTAAAGAAGGTAGATTGGTGCGCTCCCAAGTTTTGCATACTTTATTATTTTATTTTATTTTATTTTATTTTATTTTATTTTATTTTATTTTATTTTATTTTATTTTATTTTATTTATTTATTTATTTTATTGTGGACTTCAATTCCCAGAGTTCCTCAGCCAGCAAAGCCAGCCAGCATTAGTTGATCCCTGAGGAAATAGATTAGCTAAACAATTGATTCTGTCTGGGCTGAAAGTGAAACTGGGCTTTCGGGCTGGACAAGAGCCATGTTTTCTACAAGTAAGAATACAAGTAAGGTTCTGCTGATGAGGAACTCAGGTGAGATCACCAGAGGAGACTTTAATTTTTTAAAGAAGGTAGACCAGTCTCCCCAAAAGGAAATTAGTAGACCGGTGCCTCTATTTTTAAAGAAGGTAGACCGGTGCCTCCCAAAAAAAGGCAGTTGGTAGACCGGTGCCTCTATTTTTAAAGAAGGTAGACCAGTCTCTCCCAAAAAAAAGAAATTAGTAGACCGGTGCCTCTATTTTTAAAGAAGGTAGATTGGTGCGCTCCCAAGTTTTGCATACTTTATTGTTTTTATTATTTATTATTATTGTCCATGCCCATTCAGTCACCTGACCACCAAGCCACCGCCCACCAATTAAGCCACACCCACAGAACCGTTAGGGAAAATTTTTAGAGTTCACCCCTGCTGTAACGATTCTCAATCATCCAAATCATGGTTGTCTCAAAGCAGGCGTGGGTTGTACTTACCTTTACTACCGGTTCGCATCGTGCCCACGCATGCACAGATCACTTTTGATGACATTCTGGTCATGAGCCGGTCCAAACTGGGAGCATTTCACCCTGGCTCAAGCATTACCATTCCAGACAAGTGGCTGTCTAGTCTCTTCTTAAAAGTTTCTAATGACGTAACATCCCCCAACTTCCAAGGCAAGCCGTTCCACAGGTTAATTGTGCTCACAGTGTAAAAGCAGCTGCACTTCACACAGCTACAAAAAGCTCAAAAACCAACTTTCACACTTTACACACACACAACACAACACAACTGACTCACACACAATGTAAAAGCAGCTGCACTTCACACAGCCACAAAAAGCTCAAAAACCAATTTTCACACTTTACACACACACAACACAACTGACACACACACACACACACACACAAAATGCCACATACAGCTTTCTGAGATTTTGTGTGTTTGTGTAGTTAAAGTGAAACACTACAGAAACACACCAAATCTCAGAAAGCTGCACAAATATTTTATTTTATTTTATTTTATTTTATTTTATTTTATTTTATTTTATTTTATTTTATTTTATTGTGGACTTCAATTCCCAGAGTTCCTCAGTCAGCAAAGCCAGCCAGCATTAGTTGATCCCTGAGGAAATAGATTAGCTAAGCAATTGATTCTGTCTGGGCTGAAAGTGAAACTGGGCTTTCGGGCTGGACAAGAGCCATGTTTTCTACAAGTAAGAATACAAGTAAGGTTCTGCTGATGAGGAACTCAGGTGAGATCGCCAGAGGAGACTTTAATTTTTTTTTAAAGTTTAAAGGCTCTGCCAATCTAAGCTGAGGTGTGGGATCCTCAAAGGCTTTTTTCTACTTTTAAAGGCATGTTTCGGCTAAAGAAAAACCGGCTTTTAAAAGTAAAAAAACAACCCTCTGCTGATGGTGCGGCTCAGCAGAGGCAAGGGGGGGCTGGGCCACGGATTTTTGCTACCGGTCCTCCGAACCAGCAGCCGCCATCGCTACCGGATCATGCGAGCCGGTCCAAACTGGGAGCATTTCACCCCTGGCTCAAGCATTACCATTCCAGACAAGTGGCTGTCTAGTCTCTTCTTAAAAGTTTCTAATGACGTAACATCCCCCAACTTCCGAAGGCAAGCCGTTCCACAGGTTAATTGTGCTCACAGTGTAAAATGTAAATATGGGGAATATTGTTAGGTACAAAGATATTTTGACAGATCGGGGAGAACTGAAACAAAGACAAGAACTAGAGATTCAGGAATTGAGATAGATTGGTATGTTGTTGTTGTTGTTAGTTGCAAAGTTGTGTCCGACCCATCGCAACCCCATGGACAATGTTCCTCCAGGCCTTCAGGAAGATCCCTGTTTTATGTCATATAAGGACCTCCCAAAAAAAGGCAGTTGATAGACCGGTGCCTCTATTTTTAAAGAAGGTAGACCAGTCTCCCCCCAAAAAAAGAAATTAGTAGACCGGTGCCTCTATTTTTAAAGAAGGTAGACTGGTGGGCTCCCAAGTTTTGCATACTTTATTATTTTTATTATTTATTATTATTGTCCATGCCCATTCAGTCACCTGACCACCAAGCCACCACCCACCAATTAAGCCACACCCACAGAACCGTTAGGGAACATTTTTAGATTTCACCCCTGCTGTAACGATTCTCAATCATCCAAATCATGGTTGTCTCAAAGCAGGCGTGGGTTGTACTTACCTTTACTACCGGTTCGCATCGTGCCCACGCATGCACAGATCACTTTTGATGACATTCTGGTCAGTGGGCGGAGCCTCCCGCCGCCTTTACTCCCGGTTCCATAGAACTTGTCCGAACCGGGGGCAAGCCACCGCTGTCCCAAAGGTGCTTTTCATTTCAGGAAGCAACTGGACTTTCTTGTTTTTCTTTGAAGATGTTTCGCTTCTCATCCAAGAAGCTTCTTCAGCTCTGACTGGACAACCATCCTTAGCCATTGAAGCTAAGCCCTGACTCTGGGCCCCTCTTAAAAGAGAGTCCTCCACTCCTCTGAATACAACGAAATACTTTATGCCAGCAGACTTGAAATCCTGGGTTTAGAAAATTTAGAACTACGCAGCCTTCGACATGACCTGAGTATAACTCATAAAATCATCTGCTTCAATGTCCTTCCTGTCGAAGACTACTTCCACTTCAACCACAACAATACACGAGCACACAATAGATTTAAGCTTAATGTGAACCGCTCCAATCTTGATTGTAGAAAATATGACTTCAGTAACAGTGTTAATGCCTGGAATGCACTACCTGACTCTGTGGTCTCTTCCCAAAATCCTCAAAGCTTTAACTAAAGACTATATACTGTTGACCTCACCCCATTCCTTAGAGGTCTGTAAGGGGTGTGCATAAGAGCACCAGCGTGCCTCCCGTTCCTGTCCTAATGTTCCCTTTGGTTGTATTCTATTTGTGTGATTATTTCATGCTTATACTTATATATATTGTTGTGTTTGACAAAATAAATAAATAAATAAAAAATAAATAAACAGTTTATTCTACATCAAATGGTTGTTTCTTTGGAAAACACAGAAGGGAGTGGTCCTTTCAGTAGAATTTAATGCAACAGAATTAGCTCTACAGCAGGGGTCTCCAACCTTGGTCCCTTTAAGACTTGTGGACTTCAACTCCCAGAGTTCTGAGAGTTGAAGTCCACAAGTCTTAAAGGGACCAAGGTTGGAGACCCCTGCTCTACAGCACAAAGTAGCTTCACAGATTTCACATCTTGATTGGCAGTTTCTCCTGTCTTTTTACCATCCTCTTCCCTCCCTCCTCCAAGGAAAGATTTATTTTATTTTATTTATTTGTCACAACATTAGATACAGGAACATATATTGAAAGGAAACAATAGGACAGGAACGGTAGGCACTTTTGTGCACTTATGCACGCCCCTTAATGATGATAAAAATTCTTGGGAGAAGTCTCCACAGAGATTCCATTGTCCATGTTAGCCTGTGTTTTTTTTTTCCTACTGGGTATTGTTGACTATTTCCAACCTCAGCCATCTGTAAAAGAAAAAAAAAATAAAAGTGATGGAAAACTTGTTGGGCAAGGGGTGGCTGTCTGTCCAAATAGATTCCATGAAAAATGGTGCTGACCAAAATCTGCAATATCGCGAAATTACCCGATAACGAACATTTGTTTAAGTAGACAGTTTGGGAACGCAATCAGTCGTCGGATTCTGAATTTTTCTGGGTGGGCTTTAGCAGATTGTTTGCAGTATTGAGAAAGTTACTTGGCTAGAAATGAGAACCCATTTTGGAATAGAACAGAATCAATGGTGAAATCCAAATTATTTTATTACCAGCTCTGCGGGCGTGGCTTGGTGGGTGTGGTGTGGCTAGGTGGGCGTGGCTTGGTGAGCATGCCAGGGGAAGGATACTGCAAAATCTCCATTCCCTCCCCACTTCAGGGGAAGGATATTGCAAAATCTCCATTCCCACCCCACTCTGGGGCCAGCCAGAGATGCTATTCACAAGTTCTCTGAATTACTCAAAATTTCCACTACCAATTCTCCAGAACCTGTCAGAACCTGCTGGATTTCACCCCTGAATAGAATAGAATAGAACAGAACAGAACAGAATAGAATAGAATAGAATAGAATAGAATAGAATAGAATAGAATAGAATAGAATAGAATAGAATTCTTTATTGGCCAAGTGTGATTGGAAACACAAGGAATTTGTCTTTGTGCATATGCTCTCAGTGTACATAAAAGAAAAGATACATTTATCAAGAATCATAAGGTACAACACTTAATGATAGTCATAGGGTACAAATAAGCAATCAGGAAACAATCAATATCATCAATATTTCAATATTTTGCGACTGGAATTGGCCTATGTCCAGTTCTATAACAGCTGATTTATCACCCTATTGTAAAAACAGGTGATGTAGGGTTACGCTTATTCAGGATGAAATTAGGTTTTTTTCCCACAGTGCAGTCCTAAGTTGTTGGATTTCTAGGCATAAGCCTGCTGGAAATAAATGTAGTTTAAGAAACGTCTTTGTAGATTTCAGCTCCTTCTGTTGCTTTAGCCATGATGATGGGCGGGTGTTTTGTCGGCATGATATATCCTCATTTAAAGACCCGTTAACATGTTATTTTAAGAATGAACTTTGTCTGCAAGAGAGATGAATATATTTCAGCAAGTCGTATTACTAGAGCTTTGTTACGTACTACACAAATCTCTAAAAAGAAGCAAACATTTTGGAATAAAGGAAGAGAATACTTATTCGTTTCGGTTTCAAAGTCATGTATCTTCCTATTACCCAGAGCAGGGGTCCCCAACCTTTCAGACCTCAGGGACCACTAAATTCATAATTTTAAAACCCGGGGACCACTAATATGATCTGTTTAATGACCAGCTGGGTGGGTGTGGCTAGGTGGTCATGTGACTGGGTGGGCATGACCAACTTGCTGTCACTCAAGTCAAGGGGTGCCTCGCCGGCCTCTGCTTGCCCCTCCCCTCCTACCCACTCCTCCCCTGCCTGACTGGGCTCCTTAGGGCCTCAACAGGAAGCAGTTGCTGGAGCTAAGCAGCCACCACGAAAAAGAGTTGGCAAAACATCTGGCTCAGTTCAAATTGGATCTGACCGAGAAGGAGGCTCAGCAGAAGCACCTCACTGAGGACTAGGAGCATAGGCTTTCCAAGCAGAGGGAAGACCTGCGGGAGTGCAAGGCCAGGTACCAGCGCCTGGAGGCTCAGCAGGCTGAGTCGGTCAGCCAGTTCCAGGCCATGATGCAGTCCCACTGGAACAAGGCCCTCCGGCTCTTCGCCATCAGCGGCACTTCCCTCCAGTCTTCGCCCAAAGCCCCACACAGGAGGCTGAAGCAGACCCCAACCCACACAAAATGTCGTGTCCCACTCCTCCGCTGATGGCCGGGTCAGGGAAATCCGAATCAGGCGTGCCTCTGCAGCTCTGCCAAAGTCCTAGCAAAGTTCTTAAGGCAGGCAGGAGACCAGAAAGTGACTTCAGCAAGATATATTAGACTTCGCCTGACTCAGAGACTGCCAGAAAGCAGATCCTTTATATAGGCCATGGGGTATGGCTCCATGACTCAGCACTTATCCAGGCCTGCCCCTCCCTTCCTTCTGTCGCCACCGCCTATCAATTCTTCTGAAGCGAGGGTCACTCCAGTCTGTAGCTGTTGGCAATTGACCTTCCTCAGGCTCACATGCTGTGGGGGAGGGGGAGGGGTCTAGTTGCTCCGTTTGCCTGGGCATGGAGCCAGAGCTGGGGGCTGGAGGTACTTCTTCCTCCTCAGCCTGTCTGGGCATGGAGCCAGGGCTGGGGCCAGGAGGCATACTAGGACATTCCTCAGCATTCGGAAGCAGATAAGAAGGCCCCGGCTGCGGTGAAAGCGGACAAGACACAACACAAAAAGACCCTGAAGGGGAAGGCTCTCTCCAGCAACACAAGCGTTCATTGCACGTATCCAGCCCAGGGGTCGTAGTTTGAGGACCCCTGATTTAGTGCAATATAAAAAATGCAAATAAGTTTTCTGGGGGCCACCAAAATTTTCTCACGGACCACCAGTGGTCCACAGGCCACCAGTTGGTGACCGCTGACTCACAGCATTCATTCCATAGCAGTGGAATTGTCTTCCAAAACATCTAGAAGAATGGTTCCCAACACCAGGGCAATGGCCCATTACTGAGCTGTGGCCAGTTCGGAAATGGACTGCGCAAATGGCTGGTGTGCACATGCACAGCTCTACATGTCCAAGCCACCACATACCAATGAGTAAGTGACCACCGCAGTGGGCGTTTCAGTCACCCACAAGGCAAGGTTCAGCTAGCGAGGGAGAGCGCGGAGCAGTTGTGGAGGCGGTTGCAACGTCATGCCTTTAATGTATTTTGTGTTCACTTCGGTCACTCCTTCCGGGAGCTGAAAGCAAAACCTTCTCAGCAGGTTGGCGAAGAGGAGAAAAAGTTCCATTCTGGCCAGGTTTTCTCCCAAGCAGGCTCGCTGACCTACACCAGAATGGCAGGAAGAAAGGTAACAGGAAAAGTCGTGAGCATTTATGTTGGTTTTCAGTGATAGCACACAAGACTCGAGATATTTTTCAGTGTGCGAGCAAATGCGTGTTCACACGGCCATCTTAGTGACCATCTACGCTACACATTTAAGGGCGGATTCATCTCCAGTTTGCTTTGTCTCTCAACATCAATAATTCTTAACACTGGAATCCTACAGTTGGAGAGGACTTTGACTCTCATGTCCAGGGAATTTCTGGGAGTTGAAGCCCAAAAGGTCTAAGGTCTGATTGGGAAAGTTGTTGTCATATAATAAGGATAGGTCTCTTAGGGGTTTCTTAAAGGATTTTAATGGACAGATACTGTATTTGTCTAGTTTCCAAATGCCATTTTTATTGCAAGTCGACGACGGGAGAAACAAGATTATAGAATTACCACATGCCTCCCACCGACCCGTACGCTCACACAGAGAGGGACTCCTTAGGGTGCCGTCTGCCAAGCAATGTCGGCTGGCGGCGCCCAGGGGAAGAGCCTTCTCTGTGGGGGCTCCTACTCTCTGGAACAAACTTCCCCCTGGCTTGCGCCAATTGCCTGACCTTCGGACCTTTCGCCACGAGCTGAAGACGTATTTATTTACTCGCGCGGGGTTGGCTTAAATTTTAAATTCTAAATTTTAATTTTTGGGATGTATTTTAATGGGTTTTAAATTTTTAATATGTTTTAAATTTTTGCCCAATTTTATAATAAGCTTTTTAACTGTTTATTTTAAATTGTATTTGTTACTGTTTTTATTTCTGGCTGTACACCGCCCTGAGTCCTTCGGGAGAAGGGCGGTATAAAAATCTAATAAATAATAATAATAATAATAATAATAATAATAATAATAATAATAATAATTATTATTATTATAATTATTATTATTATTATTATTATAATAATAATAATAATAATAATAATAATAATAATAATAATAATAATAATAATTCAGACTTCTGAAATAAAAGCTGTTAAAGGGAATATTCCAGATCTGCCCAAGCTGAGGTGCAGAGTATATTCCACTATCAAAAAGTGATTGATCTAGCTATGAAAAAAGAACACTTCCCTGTATAAAAAAATTCTCAGAAACTACCAACAAACTATTTCAGTCACATGACATTACCATAGCACACAAACAACAAAAGCCCTTCAAAACATCTTAAATAAAACAAAAGACCCAATAGCTCAAAAAGAAAAAAAAAACCGATCAACTCTTCACACTCAATTGGATACAATCTTCAGGCAGTCTCTGTCAGACGCAGGCAAAAGTCCTTGAATACGGAATGTTGTTATGACTAACTTTCTACTGCTCCAACAACAACCCCCTCCCAACTTCCCCAGCTAAAATATGTGGCAGTTAAGAAGGAAAAAGAAAATTGCCTTCCAAAACTGACACAGGGATTACAGGTGGTTCTCGATTTCTAACCATTTTTAGTGACTATTTAAAGTTACAACAGCACTGAAAAGAATGACTTACAGCCATTTTTCACACATATGACTGTTGTGGCATACCCATGGCTACACGATCAAAATTTGGGCACTTAGCCACTAGAATGCCTTTATGACAGTCCCAGGGTCACATAATCACCCTTTCCAACTTTCCCAAATGGCTTCCGACAATAAACCGGAATAGGGGAAGCCAGATTTGCTTAGTGACCGCACAATTCACTTAACAATTGCAGTGATGCACTTAATAACTGCGGCCAAAAAGTAATAAAATGGGGCAAAATTTTCTTAACAACTGTGTTGCTTATCAATAGAAATTTTGGTCTCTCAATTGTGATCGTAGGTCAAGGACTACCTGTAACACCAGGATTAATACCAGATCAACAATCAATTGGTAAACAATAGCTCAATCAAGGGACTACTTGCTTGCATCAATGCTGAAAGGGCAAGCCAGCCATTATATATAAAGGGAACAAACCCAATCCCTTCTAGCTCTAACTAGGTTACCTAATTGGGTAATGAAACATCGGCAAGACAACAACCAAGCTCAAGAAAACAACCAAGAATTCCAGAATCCTCTCCATAGTCTGAGAAGAAGCAACTTCACATCGCAGTTAATAGGATATGAAAAGGTGAGCTCTGATCTCTTTATCTGCAATATGTGAATCCGATTGAATTGCTGAATTGTAAAAACATACTGGACTCATGTCCATGTGCATGGGAAAAGTGAACACTGGAGAACTCGACATAATTTAAGATTAAAACTTAATCTTGCGTAGCTTCTTCTCCAGAAACACTACACTACTAACCAGAGCATATAAAACATTCGCTAGACCAATTCTTGAATACAGCTCGCCTGTCTGGAACCCATACCTCATTTCGGACATAAATACAATTGAGCGTGTCCAGAAATATTTTACAAGAAGAGTTCTCCAATCCTCTGAATACAACAAAATATCTTATGCCACCAGACTTGAAATCCTGGGTTTAGAAAACTTAGAACTCAGCTGCCTTCAACATGACCTGAGTTTAACTCATAGAATCATCTGTTACAACGTCCTTCCTGTTGAAGACTACTTCAGCTTCAATCACAACAATACACGAGCACACAATAGATTTAAGCCTAATGTGAACCGCTCCAATCTTGATTGCAGAAAATATGACCTCAGTCACAGAGTTGTTAATGCCTGGAATGCACTACCAGACTCTGTGGTCTCTTCCCAAAATCCCCAAAGCTTTAACCAAAAACTATCTACTATTGACCTCATCCCATTCCTAAGAGGTCTGTAAGGGGCGTGCATAAGAGCACAAGAGTGCCTACTGTTCCTGTCCTATTGTTTCCTTTCGTTATATCCAAATAATATAGTTATTACATACTCATACTTATATATAGGCTTATATATTGCATAGTTATTCCATGCTTATGCTTATATATACTGTGTGACAAAATAAATAAATAAATAAATAAAATAGATTGAATTGCTGAATTATAAAAACATACTGGACTCGTGTCCATGTGCATGAGAAAACTGAACACTGGAGAACTCGACATAAACTGCTAAGTATGTATATATATTTTAATTGTTGGGGGAAAGATTCCCCTTAGAACCTACCCATGGAAAATGGTATGAAGGCTTCTCTGTTGATAAAGTTTCCTTTTTGATCCAAAAAATGACCAGGATTGAAACATTCAGGGGTCTCCCATTCCTTAGGATCCAAAAGGGCTGAGGATATATTTGGTATAACTATAATCCCCTGGAAAAGCCATAAAAGTTTAAACTGTTCAGTTGCATCAACCTAAAGACCGGTTTTAGAAAACATCAGATTTCCGTGTCAAAAAATGCTTGCTCCATATGAAACTTCTGCCTATCCATATACCCTGTTTCTCCCAAAATAAGACCTCCCCAATAATAAGCCCAATCGGGCTTTTGAGCGCATGCAATAAGGCCAAGCGCTTATTTCGGGGTTCAAAAAAATATAAGACAGGGTCTTATTTTCGGGAAAACACTATATCAATCAATCTATCAATCAATCAATCATTATCTATCTATCTATCTATCTATCTATCTATCTATCTATCTATCTATCTATCTATCTATCTATCTATTGTCATCCATATCTATCTATCTATCTATCTATCTATCTATCTATCTATCTATCTATCTATCTATCTATCTATCTATCTATCTATCCTGTTTCCCTCAAAATAAGACCTCCCCTGATAATAAGCCTATTTGGGCTTTTGAGCGCATGGCAATAAAGGCCAAGCGCTTATTTCAGGGTTCAAAAAAATATAAGACCCGGTCTTATTTTCAGGAAAACACTATATCTATCAATCAATCTATCAATCAATCTATCATAGATAATTATAGATAATTTATCTATCTATCTATCTATCTATCTATCTATCTATCTATCTATCTATCTATCTATCTATTTTCATCCATATCTATCTATCTATCTATCTATCTATCTATCTATCTATCTATCTATCTATCTATCTATCTATCTATCTATCTATTTTCATCCATATCTATCTATCTATCTATCTATCTATCTATCTATCTATCTATCTATCTATCTATCTATCTATCATCTTCATCCATATCTATCTATCTATCTATCTATCTATCTATCTATCTATCTATCTATGTATCATCTTCATCCATATCTATCTATCTATCTATCTATCTATCTATCTATCTATCTATCTATCTATCTATCTATCTATCATCTTCATCCATATCTATCTATCTATCTATCTATCTATCTATCTATCTATCTATCTATCTATCTATCTATCTATCTATCTATCTATCTATCCTGTTTCCCCCAAAATAAGACATCCTCTGATAATAAGCCCAATTGGGCTTTTGAGCGCATGGCAATAAAGCCAAGTGCTTATTTCAGGATTCAAAAAAATATAAAACCGGGTCTTATTTTTGGGGAAACATGGTACCATAATAAACTATGCAAGCAGGATAATTTTACAGTAATGTAATTAAATTAAATCACCACGCTCTCAGGTCAAACATTAATAACCAGACAACTTTTTAAAAAATGTAATGGCACCCCAGGAAACCTATGTAAACAGCATGAAGATGTAGTGGCCTGTATCGCTATTATCCTTCTCATCTTCTCGTCTTTCCTACTGTCTTCTCCTATTGGTATCTTATGATTTCCCATTTGTTATTTGTCTCTTATGATTAATGATTGCAACTATGATTTATGATCTATGACGGGGTGTCAAACTTGATTTTATTGAGGACTGCATTAGGGTTGTGTTTGACCTCGGTGTGTGTGTGCGTGGCGTGTGGCCAGAGTAGGCGTGGCCTGCTCGATGTCACTCATGTCAGGGGTGCCTGTGGCAGCCCGAGTGCTCTGCCAGTGAAAACAGACTCCCGAGCTCAGTTTCCAGCTGTGACCACCTCCTGCAACCCTCTGCCAGTGAAAATGGAGCTCGGGAGAGGCATGTTTTTGCTGGCAGAGGCACCGCTGGCCAGTCCTTCACTGTTTCCTGGGTGGCCCCACGGGCCAGATCTAAGCATCACGTGGGCCGAATCTGTCCCGCGGGCCTTGAGTTTGACACCCCTGATCTATGACCTATCACTTGTTGCTTGTATGTGCATGGAGAGCTTGTGCCCTGCACTTGTGTGTGTCCAACTACACTCAGCCAATAAAGAATTCTACTCTACTCTACTCTACTCTACCGTACCCCATTCCATTCCACTCCACTCCATTCTATTCTATTCTATTCTCTATTCTATTCGCTGTGTGATTTTGAGATTGAGTCTAATAGGTGCTTCCTTAGAAAATATCCCAGATGTTGGGTCAAAACAGAAGAGGTATCATGTACAACCAAATGTTCAAACAACTGAAAAACTTCAGAGTCAGATCTCTGGGCTTGAGAAATGCTTACAAACACCTGAGATCACTCATTATATATATAATTTATTTATTGAAAGTCTTGGCGTATTTGGGTCTTTTTCCGTGTAAGGTTGAGAGTATCTTGGCGACGTTTCAATGAGGTCTCACTCGTCATCTTCAGGCTGGTGCACACAGCCCATTAACCAGGTCGTTATAACACAAAAGGCTAATGGTCACAGAACTAGGACCACATCCACACAGGATGCTACAAAACAGCCAATTAATCTGCAAACACCCACTCCACCTACCAATCAAGATGCAACCACACAGCCAGCCAACCCGCTTACAGCAACACTCCCCACCTCCCCACCAGTATTTATAGAGAGACAGCAGCTCCGACCACGCTTTGCTCGCACAAGCACGAAGCTGTAAGCACCAGCCTGAAGATGACGAGTGAGACCTCATCAAAACGTCGCCAAGATACTCTCAACCTTACACGGGAAAAGAATACGCCAAGACTTACATACCTATATATATTGCTGATAAAGAAATAAAGGGAGACTAGTATAGATCTGTCTCAAGCTATTTAGATCTCATCAGTTAGCCATACCCTTACTCGGATTCGAACTTGAGCTGCCTGCATATTAGGCAGTTGTATTAACCTCTGAGCCACAAATTCTCCTCCATTTATCAGCTGAGCCAGGGGAGAGATTAAGTGTTTTTCTATCTATATAATTTTTATTGAACTGTTTTTTCCAAAACAAAAAAAGAAATTTTTACAATTTTCTTCTTTACAACATTTCCGCATCAATATTCATTTCTTATATATCCATTTTTCTCCCTTACTTCAATTTACTATCTATACATGTGATTCTAATATTTATTTATATATATGTGAAAATAACAATATACTAAATAACAACCATATATTCTCTGTCAGTTCCATTTCCGCTTGTTTGTTACGCCATTCAAATTCCTACATCTTCCTCATTTAATAACTTTCCTTGCCCTTTATACCTCTCCTGTAACTCATAATATATTTTAATGATTATCATTATTATCAAGCGTGGTCGGCATTTTTGGATGAACTGCTGCAATTCTAGAAGAACCTCCATCTCAGTGAAATATATAAGGCAATGAGGGATGTCTACCTTTTGAATAGGAAAACCAAGGACCGTTGTATCTCTCACAGTTTGTCTGGGGCCACCAATTAAAATAATGTTGGCATAGCGCTGGATCTCATGAATAACAGCGTTGGTGTAGGGCAGGTTCCTCCGATCGCTGCAGGAGATCAGCCGGGAGGAAGAACCCAGGGTATCATCAAGTTCCTTTTGGACTTTGGCTGAAAAAAATAGATCAGTTTCAGAGAATATACAATACATAGCATCTCCAACCATCTCTCTCTTCCTCCACATCTATTGTTTTGTGTTTCCCGGTGTTGTGACTCCAGCCCCCGAACCTGGCCTCTTGCCCGAAAGTGACTCCGAAAGTGATGGGGAAGGGCCGGTAAGGCTTACCTCGGGAGCACCGATTCCTTTGGCTTGGCTCCAGGAGCCAGAACCAGACCAGTCGGAGGAAGTAATAAGGCCGTCATCCCCTGATTCCTCCCTTCCCCAGGCTACGCCTTCAGACCCAGCTGATAATAATAATCAAGCTTGGCTTGACCCGCGCTTCAGAAGATTAGAGAGGTGGCGTCATCAAAAGGAAGGGTGGGGCAGGAGCCCCACCCCACATGATAGATAAGGAGCTTTGGGACTGCTCTCACTCCACGGGAAGCAAAGTTTAGCTGATCCGTTTCAAAAAGAGCTGAAAGTCTTGCTACATGAATCATTTGTTTGAACTTTGGCAGGCAGCTGCGATTTCTCTGCCAGGACTGATAAGAGCCGTGAATCCACTGGCTGAAGGCCAGTTCATTGATCTGAAGTGGGGAAGGAGACAGAACACCCGGAACATGAGCAGTACTCTGCTAAAATAGCCCAGGGAGATTTTTTGGTCTCCAGGGCAGACAATACAGGTCTCCAGAAGGACCTGAAACAGTGGCATTCAGAACTGTGCTGTCTTGTCTCAAGTGTTTACTCTCAAATGCGTTCAGTACTCCATGTTGAGAGACACTGTTGATCTGGACAAAACTTTGGGCTCCAATCTGCATGTTAAGCTCGGAGGTGACTACTTTGTTTAAAAGGTGAAGAAGGAATAAAATCTATTCATTTCTAAAATTGCATCCCACTTATCTAAACAGAAGGGGGACGCGGTGGCTTAGTAAGACGCTGAGCTTGTTGATCAAAAGGTCGGCAGTTCAGCGGTTCGAATCCCTTGTGCTGCGTAATGGGGTGAGCTTCCATTACTTCTGCCAACCTAGCAGTTTGAAAGCACATAAAAAATGCAAGTAGAAAAAATAGGGACCACCTTTGGTGGGAAGGTAACAGCGTTCTGTGCGCCTTTGGCGTTGAGTCATGCCGGCCACATGACCACGGAGACGTCTTCGGATGGCACTGGCTCTTCAGCTTTGAAACGGAGATGAGCACTGCCCCCTAGAGTCAGGAACGACTAGCACATATGTGCAAGGGGAACCTTTACTTTTACCTTTATCTAAACAGAGTGGTCACACTTTCTACATATTTTAATGCAAGTTACATTAGGCGATGAAAACATCTCTAATAACAATTCACACAAACTAAATTTTATCAACTCCTTTTTATTTTCCTTGTCCTCCTGGCTCCTCTGTAATTGTTGTCCCTGCTCTCAGCTGCCTTCACTTTTTCACCCATCTTGGATGATAATTATAAAATCCCAGTTCAAACTAACCACCCCGTGGCTTAGATAAATCCTAGTTGGAAGTACAATTTATTTATTTATTTATTTTTATTTATTTTATTAGATTTCTAGACCGCCCTTCTCCCGAAGGACTCAGGGCGGTGTACAGCCATAATAAAAATAAACAATGTACACTTAAAATAAATTAAAAAACTTATTATACAGTTTGGCCAAGAAATTTAAAATATATAAAATCTAAAAAAACCCAATTTAAAACTTTAAAAATTTGAATTTAAAATCTGGACGATTTAAGAGAGCCCCGCGCGAACAAACAAATATGTTTTCAGTTCGCGGCGAAAGGTCCGAAGGTCCGATATTTGGCATAAACCAGGGGGAAGTTCATTCCAAAGAGTAGGAGCCCAGTAGAATTTGTCCCAAATCAGCTGCGCAGTTCAGTGGGTAAGCTAGGACTAGTTTCATTCCTATAAGTCAAAGGTTTCTGTAAGTAGAGGAGGAGGAAAAGCTCGAGCAATTTGGAAGAAGGCAGAGTGAAGATATTAAACGTAACAAGTTAATATTCATTTTTCAAGTAAATGTTACATGCATCTGTTTACAGGTCTGTGATTTCTCCCTGCCTGCCTTTCTACCTTCCTCCCTCTCTCACCTTGGATATCTGGATAGGCCACCATGTAGAGTAGTGCCCAATGCAACGTGGTAGTTGTGGTCTCTGACCCTGCTATGAAAAAATCGAAGATACTGTAGGCCAGATTGTTTTCATCCAGAGTAGATGTGGGATCATCTTTACTCTGTGAATGCATATCAAGAAACTTAGGTAAGAGATAGAAAAAGTAGAAGAGGTCTTGAGAGAACATGGAAAGGAAACTATCTTTACTTAATAAGGAACATGCTTAAGAATCAAGTCCCTTCAATAGAACATTGATTTAGTTAACAGACTAGAGGAAATCTGGATTTCTTAATTAAAAAGACCATACCTTTGATCTGACCTAAGCGTAGCTCGTAAAATCATGTGCTCCAATGTCATACCAACCAAGGACCACTTCAGCTTTAACCACAACAATACACGAGCACACAATAGATGCAAACTTTTTTTTTTTAATTTACATTTATATCCCGCCCTTCTCCGAAGACTCAGGGCGGCTTACAGTGTGTAAGGCAATAGTCTCATTCTATTTGTATATTTACAAAGTCAACTTATTGCCCCCAACAATCTGGGTCCTCATTTTACCTACCTTATAAAGGATGGAAGGCTGAGTCAACCCGGGCCTGGTGGGATTCGAGCCTGTAGTAACTGCAGGCAGCTGTGTTTTAATAACAGGCTATCTTACAGCTTGAGCCACCACGGCCCCTAACTTAAAGTAAACCGCTCCAAACCTGATTGCAAAAATATGACTTCAGTAACAGAGTGGTCAATGGGGGGTCCTTGAGTGGCGCAGACTGCTAAGGCAGTCTGTTATTAACAGCAGCTGCTTGCAATTACTGCAGGTTCAAGCCCCACCAGGCCCAAGGTTGACTCAGCCTTCCATCCTTTATAAGGTAGGTAAAATGAGGACCCAGATTGTTGGGGGCAATAAGATGACTTTGTATATAATATACAAATGGATGAAGACTATTGCTTGACATAGTGTAAGCCGCCCTGAGTCTTCGGAGAAGGGCGGGATATAAATGCAAAAAAAAAAAAAAAAATGCCTGGAATGCACTATCAGACTCTGTGGTCTCATCCCAAAATCCCCAAAAACTTTAACCAAAAACTATCTACTGTTGACCTCACCCCATTCCTAAGAGGTCTGTAAGGGGCATGCATAAGAGCACCAGCGTGCCTACCGTCCCTGTCTTAATCTTCCCTTTAATTGTATTCATTTTATGTATTCAATTCATGCTTATACTTATGTATATTATCTAATACATACTCGACAAATAAATAAATAAATAAAATAAAAATTCTGTGAGCGCAGAATAATAAAGCTTAGGGGAAAGGACAGGAATAATGCAAAAGAGCTTGGCATGATGAGAACCAATTTGGTCTAGTGGTGAAGATGATATTTATTTATTTATTTTATTTATTTATTATATTTGTATACCCTTCTCCCGAAGGACTCAGGGCGGTTCACAGCCAATAAAAAAACAACAAAATACATGTAATATAAATTAAAAACAATATAAAAAACTTATTTGATTAAAGGCCTAAATTTTTTTAAATGCAATTAAAACCCCTTTTAAAACCCCTAATTCGAAACCCCAATTTAAAACTATGTTCAAGCTAGTCCTGCACGTCGAAACAACAACATCTTCAGCTCGCGGCGGAAGGTCCGGAGGTCGGGGAGTTGACGAAGCCCCGGAGGCAGCTCGTTCCAGAGGGCGGGAGCCCCCACAGAGAAGGCCCTCCCCCTGGAGGTCGCCAGCCAACATTGTTTGGCTGATGGTATCCGGAGGAGGCCCTCTCTGTGAGAGCGCACTGGTCGGTGTGAGGCTACTGGTGGCAGTAGGCAGTCCCGTAGATACCCCGGCCCTAAGCCATGGAGCGCTTTAAAGGTGATGACAAGAACTTTGAATTGAACCTGGAAGACCACCGGGAGCCAGTGCAGACTGGCCCTAGAAATCAAGAAGCTGAGTTCTAGGCCCTTCTTAGCCGTGAAAATTGCTGGGTGACTTTGGGCCAGTTATTCTCTCTCAATCCAGGTGATTTTAGGGGGTGAACCTCTTCTCCAAAGCATCTGAAGGCAGGACAAGAAGCAATGGATGAAAACTAATCAGGGAGGGGAGCAAAATAAAAGTAAGGAGAAATTTCCTGAGAGCGAGAACAAATTAATCAGTGGAATGGCTTGCCTTCAGAAGTTGTGGGTAGTCCATCACGGGAGGGTTTTAAGAAGAGATTGGAGAACATTTGTCTGAAATGGGATAGGGTTTCCTGCTTGAGCAAAGGGTTGGCCTAGAAGACCTCCAAGGTCCCTTCCAACTCTTTGTTTTTCTGAACTTTTTGTGAGCGCTTACTGAGAGGAAAATGCTTATTGATCTGAGACAAGTTTGAATCTGGAGAGGGCTACTGTTGTGCCTCGCTCGCCCCCCTCGCTGCAGCCGGGCCCTTCTCATCTCCTGCCAGACACTGATAGTACAGGAGAATGTCCTGGCATGCCTCCAGCCCCCAGTCCTGGCACCATGCCCGGAGAAACTGAGCAAACAAACCTCCCTCCATAGCATGTGCGCCTGAAGCCAGCCATGAGCTGGGATTACCGGCAGCTGGGGACGAAATGATGCAGTGGACAAATCCTCGCTTCCGGAGAATGGAGAGGCGACGTCAGCAAAAGGAAGGGAGAGGCAGGCCTGGATAAGTGCTGAGTCATGGAGCCACACCCCATGGCCTATATAAAGGATCTGCTTTCTGGCATTCTCTGAGTCAGGCAAAGTCTAATCTGGATTGCTGAAGTCACACCTTGGATTCCTGCCTGCCCTGAGGACTCTGATAGGACTTTGGCAGAGCTGCAGAGGCACGCTTGATACGGACTTCCCCGACCCGGCCGTCAGAGGAGGAGTGGGACACGACAGCTACACTAATGGTATTCATCTCTTACTTTTGCCATCTGTGCCAAGTAGAAATCGATGAAGTTCTGCGGGTCATCCAGCATCCCACTCTTCTCGTGACTTCTGATCTCCTTCATTACAAAAGAAATTGAGAAGTCGTAACAAGCAAAGGCCCTCTGATGACGGCCTGGAAGATAATTCATAATCCACGGGAACGTATCGTAGAGCTGCATAAGACAGAAAACCCATTAAAAACACAATATTTGCCAGTAAGAAAACGTATTTTCTGTGGGCCATTGCTGACAGTAGCCAATCTAAGATGGGATGTAATGTGCGTTTCTCTTATCAACCTATCTTAAATACTTCCCATTTTTTTTTAAATTTCATGCACTCCACCTCTCTATTAATCTCTGTGGGGGATCTGCTGTTAGCTACACCTGCCCTCAACATAAATTACCACTATTTTGTTAATATTCCAAACCAAAGGAGTTACGTTGCCATCTCAGCATTTCTTTCTTTTAGTTACCCAAGGGCAGGGGTCTGCAAACTTGGCTCTTTTAAGATTTGTGGACTTCAACTCCCAGAGTTCCTCAGCCAGCAAAGCAAATCTTAAAAGAGCCAAGTTTGCAGACCCCTGCCCAAGGGGATTAGAAAGTGTTGTGGCCTGTTGGCTGCCAGCCCCTCCGGCAGCTGAATCGGATGAGGTAATGGCATGCGAGTCAGGGCCAGCATCAAGGCAACCTGAGAGCTCCGAGGGGAAAGAGGGAATGGAGCTGGCAGAGAGAGGGCGGTGGAGCCTGGGCCGTCCATCAGCCCTCAGATGGAGAGTCAACAGCCCCCAGGTCTGGAGGTGGCTGATGAGGAAGAGGAGAAACAGCTGGGTCCAGTGCCTGACACGTCAATGTGCAGAAGACAGAGGAGAGGAGAGCAGTGGAAATCTATGGGCTGGTCCTTGGGATGGAAGAGCCACTGCTGCTAGAGAAACCCCACCCTAGCTCTGGGGATAAAAGGCAGGGGGCGGAGATGAATAGGTGTGGCAGACAAACAACTGTTTATCTCCCTGCCGGTCAGCCACTGGTAGCCTGGACTTCCGAATCCTGTCTGGAAATTATCAGAATTCTTCTTGGCATCTGCAGTGCCTTCTGAGCATGTCTGTGTGTGTCAGCCTCCACTCCAATCTTCACATCTTTTTGTACTCCTTATATTCAGTTTTAGATAGCATGGGATTTTATTTCTAATGTAAATAGCTCTTGGATTCAAGTTAAGTAGAGAGGGCCCTTTAAGAGTGTCGATCTGACATAATTAAGGGGGGAGGGGAGATTAATGTTTTGAATTCAACAGGAATGTTTGAGCGCGAACTCTAACGGACATTACATTCCTGATATGATTGATAGCCAGAGACCTGCGGAAGAAGATTACCACGGGACCCCGGGAAGGAGCTGGCATTGGACCAAACCTGATGACCTCTTGGGGAAGAGGAGGGAGAAACAGGGGGGATATAGATTGTTAGCCATATTTTGTCTCAGATTCAACTTTATACTGCTGCTGTCCGGATGTACCTAGTAAAAGTACTTTTCTTTACTTGCAAATGAAGTCAAGGTGTATTCTTTCCTAGATATAATCAGAGACAGCCTGACAGTGTGTGTCTCAGCTGCTGGAAGAAAGCGAGCACATCTTCCAGGACTTCTTTTGCAAGTGTGGGAAGTGAGAGAGAGACTCCTGGTGTGTTGGGGCCAGTTCAGGGAGAAAGGGAGTGAGCATCACTTTCCACAGAGACTTCGTAGCCTGCTGTGAGAGAGCAGCTGCTGGTGCTCCTAATGAAGGGAACGTTTTATCAAATACAAAGGGCTTGTCGTGTTTGGGAGCCGTGTCAGAACAGAAAGCTTTATATCTTCCCTATAACTATCATTGACTCTTGTACCATTTCTTGGACATTTTGATTTGACAACTGGGGAAATTTCTAGATAGAGGTTTAGTTTAGTTTAGTTTAGTTTAGTTTAGTTTAGTTTAGTTTAGTTTAGTTTAGTTTAGTTTAGTTTATTGTCATTGCACTTCGTACAACGAAATTAAATGCCATCTTCAGTGTACATTATAACCATAAAAACAAACACGCATCCTTCACATTCTATACAAGAACTGAAAACCTGATATTGCATTAATATGGCACTATACAGTAGAATTCAATACAGTTACTGCCCTGGTGTAGAAGCGGTTTTTCAGCCTATTTGTCTGTGTCTTTTTTGTCCTGTACCGGCTGCCAGACGGTAATAGTTAAAAAAAAATGGGGTGCCCAGGATGAGATGGATCTTTAAGAATATTTTGAACTTTCTTAAGGCAGTGGGAGCTACAGAGCTCTTCCAAAGAGGAGAGAAGGCAACCAATGATCCTCTGGGCCAGTGGTTCTCAACCTTTATAGTGTTGCGACCCCTTTAATACAATTCCCCATGATGTGGCGACCCCAACCATAAAATTATCAGGAAGACCGCTGATTGATTTTATCACGGTGATAGGCAGCGATCTCAGCGTGCCTCAGCAGCCGCAGAAGGGGGGGAAAAGCGGCAAACTTTTTTTAATTTATCGCGCCTGAAGCCGTATTGGCTAGCGATCTGAACTGCCTGCGATTGCCTTGAGGACGGAGACATTAAAGCGGAGACTCCTCCCCTATTAAGTTGATCGCGCCTGAAGCCAGATTAGGCTAGCGATTGGGAGTGATTGCAGCTGGCTTGAGAGGGAGACCTCAGAGCAAAGATTTCTCTCTTTTTTTAATTCATCGCGCCTGAAGCCGAATTCGGCTAGCGATTTGAAGAGCCTGCAGCTGGCTTGTGGAGTCAACCATTGGAGCGCGATTCTTCGACTCGCAAGTATACTTCCCATATTTCCGATGGTCTTAGGCGACCCCTGGCAAATCGTCATTCGGCCCCCAACGGGGTCGCAACCCACAGGTTGAGAACCGCTGCTCTGGGCAATGACGTTAACCATCTGGAGTGCAGTCCTATCTGCCACTGTGCAATTGGCAAACCACACGCAGGTGCAGTAAATGAAAATATTCTCTATGGTGCAGCGGTAGAAGGTCGCCAGCAGTTTTTCATTCAGTTGTTGTTTCCTGAGAAGTCTCAGGTAGTAGAATCTCTGCTGGGCCCTTTTGACCAGGGCTGCAAGGTGAGCACCCCAGGCACTCGCATTACTGTACTTACGGTCTGCCACATGCTTCCTCCAATTTGAAGTATGAATTCAGTACTTTTGATCAGCTGGCGGAAAGTTTCATCATCTTTGAAGAATCGATAGCCAAACAGGAGAGCACAGATCACATTGGAAACAGCAAGAATGATGTGGGAAGAAGGTTCCATGGGCTGCCCTGTATTTTTATTGAAAGTTCGTTCATCAGCTATAAATATTATGCAATTTTTTTTTTTTTAAAAAGCTACTTCCTTATAATTCCAACTCACATATTTTGCTTTGCTTTCACCCTGTCAAATTATAGTATGTTCGTGTATAATAGCACTAGAAGTAATAATTTTGCTTGGTTTATATTCTGCGCCAAAGCTCAAAGATCAGAAAGCTCAAACTGCCCAAGGAGCTGCTGATCCAGTTCTACAGAGGAATTATTGAGTCTGTCATTTGCACCTCTATAACTGTCTGGTTCGGTTCTGCAACCCAACAAGAAAGGCACAGACTTCAGAGGATCATTAGAACTGCAGAAAAAATAATTGCTACCAACCTGCCTTCCATTGAGGACCTGTATACTGCACAAATCAAGAAGAGGGCTGTTGAAATATTTACAGACCCCTCACATCCTGGACATAAACTGTTTCAACTCCTACCCTCAAAGCAGCGCTATAGAGCACTGCACACCGGAACAACTAGACACAAGAACAGTTTTTTCCCGAAGGCCATCACTCTGCTAAACAAATAATTCCTTCAACACTGTAAAACTATTTACTAAATCTGCACTACTATTAATCTTCTCATGGTTCCCATCACCCATCTCCTCCCACTTATGGCTGTAACTTTGTTGCTTGTATCCTTACGATTTATACTGATATTGATTGTTTCCTGATTGCTTAATTGTACCCTATGACTATCATTAAGTGTTGTAAGTGTGGTACCTTGATGAAGGTATCTTTTCTTTTATGTACACTGAGAGCGTATACACCAAGACAAATTCCTTGTGTGTCCAATCACACTTGGCCAATAAAAAAATCTAATCTATTCTATTCTATTCTATTCTATTCTATTCTATTCTATTCTATTCTATTCTACTCTACTCTACTCTACCTTACCCTACCCTACCCTACCCTACCCAACTCTACCCTACCCTACCCTACCCTACTCTACTCTACTCTACTCTATTCTATTCTATTCTATTCTATTCTATTCTATTCTATTCTATTCTATTCTACGACTATCATTAAGTGTTGTATCTTATGATTCTTGATGAAGGTATCTTTTCTTTTATGTACACTGAGAGCATATGCACCAAAGACAAATTCCTTGTGTGTCCAATCACACTTGGCCAATAAAAAAATTCTATTCTATTCTATTAAATTAAAGCAATCCTGCTCCTAAAATTAGGATAGATTGGTTTAGTGACAAATGAAGCAGACTTTGGGTTGCCTTCTCCAAATTCTTCCATTATTCTATTTTTAAAATTACTTTTTAGCCGTACCTTTAGTGCTGTCAAAGACCTCAATCAAATGTAAAGTCTCTTCTTGGATTTGATGTTCCAGGCCCGATTTTCCTTGGCTCAGAAACTTGAGGCCCATCGCCCCAATTCGCCGATGTTGCTTCCATACATTTCCACTGGCAAAAATGATGCCTGAAAAAAATGACCGGGTGATTATTTTCTGTTCAAGTTTGAGGTTTCGTCTTCAAAACACCTCAGTTTCTGATCTGAAGTCTGAAGTCACAAAGTCTGATCTTGTTCGGGCAGGTCAGGGAATTGGCTTGTAATGAAATCTTCTTGTGAATAGTTACGTTTATTAAATATCTGCCCGAGGCAACCATGAACTGATGTGAACTAGCGATTCCATACTCGAACAGAGCATGACTGGAGTTTGCAGTTTCAAGATGTACTGATTTTGAGATTTGATTGAAAAAAGTATGTCCACAGGCTATTTTTATTTATTTATTATTAAACTTAAATGCTGGCCATCTCACTGTGGCTATGATAGAGAAGGACAAAACTTGGGGTGTGTATGTTAGAAATAGCTGGAATCTGAGCTCTCTAGATCAGGGGTCTCCAACCTTGGCAACTTTAAGCCTGGCGGACTTCAACTCTCAGAATTCCCAGCCAGCTTTTGCTGGCTGGGAAATTCTGGGAGTTGAAGTCCGCCAGGCTTAAAGTTGCCAAGGTTAGAAACCCCTGCTCTAGATGGCATTAATCCTGTTGTATTTCAGGTACATTTCATAAGGAGTGTCAAGTTACCAGCAGCTGTTGGCAGCCTGGACAGATGGAGTTGCACAAGTCTCACTAGTCAGATTTATTGGAAGAAAAGGGGTTGAACGGCTAGACACCCTTGGAAACTGGATATCTGTAAATTTTCCCCTACTTCACCACCGGGTATATTAAAATAAGGTTTTCTTTTTGCCTTTAGTTAGCAGTCATGTCTGTCTGTCTATCAGCCAGCCACAGCCAACCAGCCAGCCAGCCAGGGATTTTAAGTCATTAATAGAATAGAATAGAATAGAATTTTATTGGCCAAGTGTGATTGGACACACAAGGAATTTGTCTTGGTGCATATGCTCTCAGTGTACATAAAAGAAAACATACGTTCATCAAGGTACAACATTTACAACACAATTGATAATCAATATATCAATATAAATCATAAGGATTGCCAGCAACAAGTTCTAGTCATACAGTCATAAGTGGAAAGAGATTGGTGATGGGAACTATGAAACGATTAATAGTAGTGCAATAAATCTGGTATTTACCTAAATTTTCCCATTGACGCCAGAATTAAGAAGCAAGCCAAAAAAACAGGACTAAAACAAAACCAAAAGTTTGCATTGTAGAAGATTGGCAAAGAGTTAGTGGTGCGAAGTCCTTTTTCCTTTTGCACTTTTATTTTATTTATTTATTTATTTATTTATTTATTTATTTATTTATTTGTCAAGCATTAATAACAATAACAATAACAATAACAATAATAATAATAATAATAATAATAATAATAATAATAATAATAATAATAATAATAATAATAATAATAATAATAATATCAGAGTTGGAAGGGACCTTGGAGGCCTTCTAGTCCAACCCCCTGCCCAGGCAGGAAACCCTACACCATTTCAGACAAATGGTTATCTAACATTTTCTTAATTTTTTCCAGTGTTGGAGCATTCACAACTTCTGCAGGCAAGTTGTTCCACTGGTTAATTGTTCTAACTGTCAGGAAATTTCTCCTTCGTTCTAGGTTGCTTCTCTCCTTGATTAGTTTCCATCCACTGCTTCTTGTCCTGCCCTCAGGGGCTTTGGAGAATAGCTTGACTCCCTCTTCTTTGTGGCAACCCCTGAGATATTGGAAGACTGCTATCATGTCTCTCTTAGTCCTTCTTTTCATTAAACTAGACACACCCAGTTCCAGCAACCGTTCTTCATATGTTTTAGCCTCCAGTCCTCTAATCATGTTTGTTGCTCTTCTCGGCACTCTTTCTAGAGTCTCAACATCTTTTTTACATTGTGGTGACCAAAACTGGATGCAATATTCCAAATGTGGCCTTACCAAGGCATTATAAAGTGGTATTAACACTTCACGTGATCTTGATTCTATCCCTCTGTTTATGCAGCCCACAATTGTGTTGGCTTTTTTGGCAGCTGCTGCACACGGCTGTCTCATATTTAAATGGTTGTCCATTAGGGCTCCAAGATCCCTCTCACAGTTACTACTATTGAGTAAGGTACCACATATATGGTACCTGTGCATTTTGGGGTTTTTTTGCCTAAATGTAGAACCTTACTTTTTTCACTGTTGAATTTCATTTTGTTAGATAGCGCCCAATGTTCAAGTCTGTCAAGATCCTTCTGTATCTTGAGCCTATCTTCTGGAGTGTTGGCTATTCCTGCCAGCTTGGTGTCATCTGCAAATTTGATGAGGGGGAATTCCAGGGGGAAATTGTTGCTCAAATTCTTAGGATTTCATTTTTATGACTGCACTGTTCTCTTGCTTCTTTGTAAATATAACCTTTTACTTTCTTACAGTTCTACTGGCAAAGCCTTCTTCACGTGCAGTTCTGGTGACCTGATTCCAGAGGAAGTTCATTAAACTCACCTTTTCTCTTGCCAAGTTTTTCAAAAAAAGGACTTGTTGGTCGTCCACTCATGTCTTCTGGACGGGCTGTCAGACCTTCCTTCACTGCCTCAAATCCGTTGAGTATAATTATTGGTAACTGTCCCAGCCACAAGGTGAAGACATTCCCATGGCTCTTGGCTAGCTGCAGATACATGGAGAGTAAAAATAAAACTTAGCCTAGCTCAGTTGAAGCCATTGCTAATACGTAAGCACTAGTCACCCTTCAGAAATCATTTGGAATCATTTGCATTTTACACAAAATCTTTTGTTAAAACAAACATGCCATTAGGAAGACTCTAAAGTGGTTCCCAACCAGTGTGCCGCGGCACTAAGGGGTGCCGTGAGATCTTTTGAGGGTGCCGGGAACTTTTGAGCTACAGAGATTTTAAATATCTATTTCCTTATAAGGGTGCCGGGAACTTTTGAAAGGCTTTCCAAGGGTGCCTCAAACAAGAAAAGGTTGTGCCTCAAACAAGAAAAGGTTGGGAACCACTGCTCTCTAGAAGGTAAAGGTAAAGGTTCCCCTTGCACATATGTGCTAGTCGTTCCTGACACTAGGGGGTGGTGCTCATCTCCGTTTCAAAGCCGAAGAGCCAGCGCTGCCCGAAGACGTCTCCGTGGTCATGTGGCCGGCATGACTCAATGCCAAAGGCACACAGAACGCTGTTACCTTCCCACCAAACATGGTCCCTATTTTTCTACTTGTATTTTTTACGTGCTTTCGAACTGCTAGGTGGGCAGAAGCTGGGACAAGTAACGGGAGCTCACTCCGTTACATGGCACTAGGTATTCGAACCGCTGAATTGCCCACCTTTCGATTGACAAGCTCAGCATCTTAGCCTCTGAGCCACCTTACCATCTTAGCCTCTGAGCTTACCATCTTAGCCTCTGAGCCTCTTAGCCAGCCTCTCAGTCTTAGCCAGCCTCTCAGTCTTAGCCAGCCTTACCATCTTAGCCTCTGAGCCTCTTAGCCAGCCTCTGAGCATCTTACCCTCTGAGCCTCTGAGTCCCTTAGGAAGACTATAACGTTATCTAAATTATTTTTAGCCTATAATGAGATTAGAAGTGTAATACTAAGAAATATTAGAAGTCTCGAAGAAAATTGAGGTGTACTTTAGGTCAATGTGTGTATAGACAACTCTGAACTCTGGTGCTGGAGAAGACTCCTGCGAGTCCCTTGGACTGCAAGGTGAACAAACAAGTCAGTTCTAGAGGAGATCAACCCTGACTGCTCTTTAGAAGGCCAGATCCTGAAGATGAAACTGAAATACTTTGGCCACCTAATGAGAAAGAAGGACTCACTGGAGAAGAGCCTAATGCTGGGAAAGATGGAGGGCAAAAGAAGAAGGGGACGGCAGAGAAGGAGGTGGCTGGATGGAGTCACTGAAGCAGTCGGCGTGAGCTTAAATGGACTCCAGAGGATGGTAGAGGACAGGAATGCCTGGAGGAACATTGTCCATGGGGTCGCGATGGGTCGGACACGACTTCGCAAGTAACAACAACATTTTAACTTATCATCTTGCTTTGACTATTTGCTGAAGCCCAAGCCAAAACAGAAAACTTCAGGTGGTCATGTAACAACATAGTTTTATTCATTTTACATCATCATACACTATTATGGATCTCACCTAGACACCATAAGTTTGTCTTTAACAGAATAACAGAGTTGAAAGGGACCTTGGAGGCCTTCTAGTCCAACCCCCTGCTCAGGCAGGAAATGCTATATACCATTTTCAGATGAATGAATATTCAATCCCTTCTTTAAAACTTCCAGTGTTGGAGCATTCACAACTTCTGGAGGCAAGTTGTTCTACTGGGTCAACTGTTACGAACCGTCAGGAGATTGTGCACACTGGATTGTGCATTGAGAGCTTATGCCACATCATCTAGATTTGAATGCTTATCAGTGTTCACATAGTTCAATGTTTTCAAGCAGAAATTGCCTTTAAAGGAGAATATTTGTAGTTCAGTGTTGAAATGAGGGGTCCTTCGTGCTCTCTGAGTCTGCTTACTGGTATTTTCTTGCAGATGTTTCATTCCCCAAACTAGCTGACTGTCAAGGTTCCAGAAAAACCTCTTCTGCATAAAAAAAACTCAGAAGCCATTGTCTTTCAGAGTTCTTTACTAGCATGAGGAAACTGGCACACGATGAGTGAAATTCCAAAACTGAACTTCCGGATTCTTTTCCCAGTTATACAAACCCCAAGAGTCCCACCCCGCTGACCCCTTTGCTGGTCACAAGGTCCCACGTTCTCCCAGTTCATTCGAATATCTTCTCGCCACTCCTCCTGCAGATGTGAACACCATCCGACCTTGACCACTTGAAGAATGTTACCATACCTCTCAACCCCACTTCTTCCCCTCAGGGGAAAAATGTGGCAGCGTCTGGAACCCTAAAGCCTAGTATGGTTTCCAGGCCTGACACTGACATTATCAGTGTCTGGGTTGCATAAACAGAACAGCCCAGAACAGTTCTGGGCTGCATAAACAGAGGGATAGAATCAAGATCACGTGAAGTGTTAGTACCACTTTATAATGCCTTGGTAAGGCCACACTTGGAATATTGCATCCAGTTTTGGTCGCCACGATGTAAAAAAGATGTTGAGACTCTAGAAAGAGTGCAGAGAAGAGCAACAAAGATGATTAGGGGACTGGAGGATAAAACATATGAAGAACAGTTGCAGGAACTGGGTATGTCTAGTTTAACAAAAAGAAGGACTAGGGGAGACATGATAGCTGTGTTCCAATATCTCAGGGGCTGCCACAAAGAAGAGGGAGTCGGGCTGTTCTCCAAAGCACCTGAGGGTAGAACAAGAAGCAATGGGTGGAAACTGATCAAAGAAAGAAGCAACTTAGAACTAAGGAGAAATTTCCTGACAGTTAGAACAATTAATAAGTGGAACGACTTGCCTTCAGAAGTTGTGAATGCTCCAACACTGGAAATTTTTAAGAAAATGTTGGATAACCATCTGACTGAGATGGTGTAGGGTTTCCTGCCTGGGCAGGGGGTTGGACTAGAAGGCCTCCAAGGTCCCTTCCAACTCTGATGTTAAGTTATGTTATGTTATCAGTGCTGGTAAGGAGTGGGCTTTGCTCTCAAACTCCATTCCTTACTAGCATTGATATTGTTCCCTAGTTTGGTAATGAAACATCTGCAAGAAAACAAGCAAGCTCAGAGAATACCAAGGACTCCTTAAAAATTACCTTTTTGTAGAATACTGTTTCTCAGTCTCAGGAACTTTAGGATATGTGAAATTTCATCTCCTAGAATATCCTTTCTTATCCTTACTCATTTTAAGAAAATATTAGGAAATGAATAAAAACAATGAAAAAAGAATATTTTGGCAAAAGCTGTAACTAAGTAAAATATATTTGAATATATTGAATTGTATAAGATATGATATGGCCAATACTCTACTTATATCCTAGAATTTATTAAATCACATCTTCTTTCCCCCTCAAGTTCTAATTTCTCCATTTTTACCCGTGTTCATTCTCTTTCATTCTTTGTTTTTAAACTATTTCGATTTTTATCCTAATATATTCAAATATATTCGGGGTTGCCTTTCTTCCATTTCATCTTTTCCTTTTCGCAGCAATCCTTTCTTCTCCTCTCACTCCTTTCCCTCCCTCCTTTCTTCCTACATACTTCTCTCCTCTCCTACTTCTTTTCTACTTCCCCTTCCTTTCTTCCCCTCCACCCTACTTCCTCCCTATCTAACCTTCTCTCCTACTCTTATTTCCCGTACTTTTCCTCCTCTCCTCTCCCCTTTCTTCTTCTTCTTCTTCTTTTTTTTTTAAATTTGCATTTATATCCTGTCCTTCTCCGAAGACTCAGGGCGGCTTACACTATGTCAAGCAATAGTCTTCATCCATTTGTATATTATATACAAAGTCAACTTTTATTGCCCCCAACAATCTGGGTCCTCATTTTACCTACCTTTTAAAGGATGGAAGGCTGAGTCAACCTTGGGCCTGGTGGGACTTGAACCTGCAGTAATTGCAAGCAGTTGCTGTTAATAACAGACTGTCTTAGCAGTCTGAGCCACTCTTTCTCCATCTTAACATTGTTGAGGTTGAGAATCACCACTAGAGAAAAACTGGAATTCACTGACATTTGTGAATCCCTGAATGATCAGAAATGAGAGATTGCTTTCTTAATCTTTTACAAGGCGTCTAATGGCTAAGGCTGCTAAGAAGTTTCTCAAGAGAAAAATTTATGCTGAAAACGGTATGACGGCTTTATCATACTGCTTCTAATCTAACCTAAGACAAGCATAGAATGCTTCTAATGAGAGTCCACACAAGATTTCTAAAAGTATCTGGATTATCTTCGCTGATGACATAAAACTATTCAACACCACTGACAATACTGCTGCCCTACAAAGCAACCTTGATTATGTGTCTGAATGGTTGAACAATTGGCAACTCCAAATCTCAAACAACAAATGCTCTGTCTTACACATTGGCAACAAAAATCAGAACACCCAAATACAAGCTGGGCAGATACGACCTCGAAGACAACCCTCACTCTGTCAAGGACTTAGAAGTACTCATCTCAAACGATCTAAGCCCCAGAGCTCACAGTAACAGCATTGCCAAAAAGGCATTAAGAGTTGTTAACCTAATTTTGTGAAGCTTCTTCTCCAGCAACATTATACTGCAATCTAGGGCATATAAAACCTTTGCCAGACCAATTCTCGAATACAGCTCATCTGCCTGGAATCCACAATGTAATCGGACATTAACCTAATTGAATGAGTCCAGAGTACTTCACGAGAAGAGTACTCCAAGTGGTGCGAACTGGCTGAATCCCACCACTGCTGTCCTGTACCCACCTTCCCACCCATCATCTCCTTCCTCCCTTCTCCATGGAACAAGCAGAGACTTACCGTAACTCTTTTCCTGACTGAAACACCCCCAACGTGGTACTCAGATGCTGACACCCCCCCCCCGCCTCAACTCTCCAGATCATCCTTACCAATAACCTCCCCTTAATTCTAAGGAGTATCTCAGTGTTCCTAAGCCAAGCTGAGCACAGAGTTTATAAATACCGTAATAAGAGTCTCATAAGAAAAGTCAAATCTCATCTGCCACAGCGTTCCAATAACGGGAAAAGGCATCGGTCCAGGAGGAAGTCTTCGGGCCATCCACAGTATTTTCAGGTACTGTGAAATGACAAGGAGGAGCACAAGGGCAATTAGCAGACCAGGCAAGGCTGACATCTTTGTACGTTTTCTCCTTTTGCCTTCCACGTCTCTTTCCAAACTTCACCCTCGGGGACTACCTCCTTCTGCTCTGCTAAATCTTGTCAAGAGTCAAGTAATTTCGCTGATGCTGCTTAACCAGTTTAAGATCCTCCTCTCCATACAGGCATATTTTAATCTAAAACTATTGGAACTCTGTCAGATTCTGAGTACGCCTCACCCTTTTCTTCTTCTTGGAAAACCAAGGTTGCCTCAAGTCTTGGCGGTTCCACCAACTAAGGGGCATGCATAAGAGCACCAGCATGCCTACCGTTCCTGTCCTAATGTTCCCTTTGATTGTCTCCTTATGATTTATATTGATATATTGACCATCATTTGTGTTGTAAATGTTGTACCTTGATGAACGTATCTTTTCTTTTATGGACACTGAGAGCATATGCACTAAGACAAATTCCTTGTGTATCCAATCACGCTTGGCCAATAAAAAAAAAATCAATTCTATTCTATTCTATTCTATTCTATTCTATTCTATTCTATTCTATTCTATTCTATTCTATTCTC
This sequence comes from Ahaetulla prasina, assembly GCF_028640845.1. NCBI lineage: Eukaryota > Metazoa > Chordata > Lepidosauria > Squamata > Colubridae > Ahaetulla > Ahaetulla prasina. The sequence continues at coordinate 109,306,063 of NC_080544.1, forward strand.
ACTAACTGTTGTATCTTATGATTCTTGACAAATATATTTTATTTTTTCTTTATGTACACTGAGAGCTTATGCACCAAAGACAAATTCCTTCCAATCACACTTTTATTTTATTTTATTTTTTCTTTATGTACACTGAGAGCTTATGCACCAAAGACAAATTCCTTGTGTGTCCAATCACACTTGGCCAATAAAAAAAAAATTCTATTCTATTCTATTCTATTCTATTCTATTCTATTCTATTCTATTCTCACTAACTGTTGTATCTTATGATTCTTGACAAATATATTTTATTTTTTCTTTATGTACACTGAGAGCTTATGCACCAAAGACAAATTCCTTGTGTGTCCAATCACGCTTGGCCAATAAAAAAAAAATCTATTCTATTCTATTCTATTCTATTCTATTCTATTCTATTCTATTCTATTCTATTCTATTATCACTAACTGTTGTATCTTATGATTCTTGACAAATATATTTTATTTTTTCTTTATGTACACTGAGAGCTTATGCACCAAAGACAAATTCCTTGTGTGTCCAATCACACTTGGCCAATAAAAAAAAAATTCTATTCTATTCTATTCTATTCTATTCTATTCTATTCTATTCTATTCTATTCTATTCCATTCTATTCTATATTCTATTCTCACTAACTGTTGTATCTATGATTCTTGACAAATATTGTGTTTATAAATAAATAAATAAATAAATAAATAAATAAATAAATAAATAAATAAATAAATAAATAAATAAACGGGCCTCTGTGGCTCAGACTGGTAAGACAGTCTGTTATTAACAGCAGCTGCTTGCAATTACTGCAGGTTCTAGTCCCACCAGGCCCAACTGACTTCTGCAAACTTTGTGACAATTAGTTCCTCAGCCAGCTTTGCTGGCTGATGAGCTAACCACTCTTAAACCATAATGCTTTATAAGGTAGGTAAAATGAGGACCCAGATTGTTGGGGGCAATAAGTTGACTTTGTATATAATATACAAATGGATGAAGACTATTGCTTGACATAGTGTAAGCCGCCCTGAGTCTTGACGGATATAAATGCAAATATATAAATAAATAAATAAATAAATAAATAAATAAATAAATAAATAAATAAATAAACGGGCCTCTGTGGCTCAGACTGGTAAGATAGTCTGTTATTAACAGCAGCTGCCTGCAATTACTGCAGGTTCTAGTCCCACCAGGCCCAAGGTTGACTCAGCCTTCTATCCTTTATAACAGGGGTGTCCAAACTTGGTCCCTTTAAGACTTGTGGACTTCAATTCCCAGAGTTCCTCAGCCAGCTTTGCTGGCTGAGGGACTCCACAAGACCAAGTTTGGTAGGTAAAATGAGGACCCAGATTGTTGGGGGCAATAAAGTTGACTTTGTATATAATATACAAATGGATGAAGACTATTGCTTGACATAGTGTAAGCCGCCCTGAGTCTTCGGAGAAGGGCGGGATATAAATGCAAATAAATAAATAAATAAATAAATAAATAAATAAATAAGACTATGAGTAGATGATGATGATGATGACAGACATGTTGTCTGTTCCAGTGGAACGTGTTTTATCAAACACGTTAGGAATATATTAGCCCCAAATCCAGTGTATCAATGCTACACGCTGATATTTGCACGAGCTGTGGTGATGGCACCTGGCAATTGCCTGAACAAATTCCTGCACTTTGTTTGGCAAATATTTTGGCAGTGGTTTGCCATTGCCTCCTTCTGAAAGGTCACCCAGCTGCCTCATGCCTAGGGAAGAATTGGAATTCATAGTCTTATGAGTTTCTAGCCTGATGCCTTAACAACTAAACCAAACTGCCACTCTACATTATGCCTAGTTGCCCTAATACAGGGGTGTCAAACTCAAGGCCTGGGGCCGGATTTGGCCCACGGGGTGCTTATATCTGCCCCGCGAGTTGACCTGGAAACAGCGAAGGACCGGCCCACGGGTGCCTCTGCCAGCAAAAACGAGCTCTTGATCTCCGTTTTTGGCTGCGTCGGCCTCCTGCAACCCTTTGCCAGCGAAAACAGGTGCTCCCGACATGAGTGACGTTGAGCTGACCACACCTACCACGCCCACCGAGGTCAAACACAATCCTGATGCGGCCCACAATGAAATAGAGTTTGACACCCCTGCCCTAACACAAAGGCTGTCCTTGTTTAGCAACTGTCTCCGATAGTGGTCATTCCGGTACAACAGTGAAAAGTAACTGCAACCGATGATCACATTTACCATCTCAGGAGTTCAGCATAGAATAGAATAGAATTTTATTGGCCAAGTGTGATTGGACACACAAGGAATTTGTTTTGGTGCATATGCTCTCAGTGTACATAAAAGAAAAGGAAAAAAAAAACCTTCATCAAAGGTACAACATTTACAACACAAATGATGGTCATAGGTTGCAATTTAAGCCTTAATGATAGCAAAAGTTACAATCATACAGTCATCAGTGGAAAGAGATGGGTGATGGGAACAATGAGAAGATTAATAGTAGTGTAGATTTAGTAAATAGTTTGACATTGTTGAGGGAATTATTTGTTTAGCAGAGTGATGGCCTTCGGGAATTTCGGGAAGCATTGCAATCAGTCAGTATACATTGTCTCGTGCTTGACCCTTTTTTCCACTTCCCGCTCACAGAGGTGAGAGATTGCATCAATAAGCTATCGCTTCTTCTCTTTTTTTGCCAAATAATTTTATTAAAGATTACAATGGGGGAGGTCCTCGGTACTCTCGAAGCTTGCTTGTTTTCTTGAAGATGTTTCTTAAAACAAGCAAGCTCAAAGATCACCAAGGATCCCTCATTTCAACCCTGAGCTATAAATATTCTCCTTTATTAGATTACAGTAGAAATAATAAAAACTGTAAGGTGAATTCTGCACATATGTGTAGTCAACCTAATTGCTCATTTTCAAGAGCCAGCTGTCAAGACATCTCCATGGTCATGTGTGACTCAACGCCAGAGGCGCATGGGCTGTTACCTTCCACCAAAGGTGGTCCCTATTTTCTACTTGCATTTTCGTGCTTCCATTGCTAGGTTGGCAGAAGCTGGGACAAATGAGAGTTCACCCGTTATGCGGTGCTAGATTGAACGCTGAAGCTACCACCTTTCGATCGACAAGCTCAGCGTCTTAGCCACTGAGCCATGGCATCCCTTAATAAAAACTATACAAACCAGTAAAATATATAAAAGCGTGAAAAAAATAAAAAAGAAACTTCCCCTGTAATGTATCTTTAAAAGTTGTGGAGGGAAAACTGAGCGGGAAAAAGCACGTTGCTGATTGGAGGAAGCCTCCGGCTAAACTGTATATAAAGAGAGGGTTTTCCCAGCCCGAGCTGCTGGGTTCACCATATAGTAAAAAGCTGTTGTCACTATCCTGGTCTCCTGCCTCGTTATTGCCCGAATTTAACACTGGCGACGAAGGTGGGATCTCGAGGCTAAGAGCGCCAGGAAAAAAGCTGAATTCACCAGGAAGACGCGAACCCAGCAAACAAGGGGCGGAAAGCAGCGATGTCCAGCTACACACCGCCAGCGCCATTCGACCCAGCTAAGGAAAATGGGGTCATACATGGCTCGTTTGAGTGTTTCCTCGAGGCGAGCGAACTTCAAGGAGTCTCAGACAACAGGAAGCGGCGTATTTCCTGAGCCACTGCGGTCCAGAGGTTTTCGACACGCAGAATCGTTGGCGGAATAACGCCCGGTACTGTCGGTGCCGTGGCAGACTCTACAGACCATATTGAAAGCCCATTATGCACCAACCTGGCCCAAGTATGTGCACGGTGCAATTCAGGAGCGTAGGCAAGAGGGCGAGTCCATCAGCGATACATGGCAGCCCTGAGGAAAGCCACGAACCATTGCGAGTTCGAGACTTGGAAGAGGCATTGCTGGAGCAACTCATTCGTGGGTCAGGGACATCCGTTTGCGGCGGCTGCTGTCCAAAAGCAACAGCTGGCAAGCGCCTTGGATGAAGCCAGGGCTAATGAGATGTCTACCCAAGCGCGGAAACCCTACAAAAGCAGGTCGCACCAACGGCTGGTGCGAAATCAACCCCGTCCACAATGAAGAGGTCCAGGCCGAGTCGGACGGTGAGGAGGAGGAAGGAGTCTTCCACACGGGAGGCGGAGAAAGAAGACCGGGTGACTGCGAGTTGTGGAGGGCAACACCAACGACAACAATGCAAATTTAAGGATGCGACTTGTCGGTGTGCGAGGAAGGGCATAGCACAGGTCTGTCGAGCACCCCAACCTTCCCACCAAAATTCAAACTGACCAACCAGAGCGGAACGGCAAGCGGCCCGTGATTGGTCAATTCAAAAAGGCGAAGTTGAATCAGACTGTCGTGAGTGGGTCACGCAGCAACACGCCTAGAAAAAAAATCTTTACGAAAACAAAGATTGAGGGGTGCCGTGCCGATTGGAGGTGGACACGGCTCAGCGATCACGATCATGTCCTGGGACACTCGTGAAAGCCTTACCCGCCATCATAAGCGCAAGCTGAAACCACAGAAATTAAAGGTACAAGACTACCAAGGGAATCGCATCCCTGTTCGAGGGTAACGTCCGTCCACGCCGAGTATGGACAATACAAGAAAACTCTGCCCATCACCATAGTCGATGGGACCCTGCCAAGCTTGTTGGGACTGGACTGGTTCCGAGCATTGGGCATGACTGGAATCTTCAGAAACGAAGTCAACCTCAAAGACGCACTCATGAAGGAATTTGGGGACGTTTTCAGAGACTGCCTGGGCAAGTACACGGGACCCCTATTTTTAACTTAGACCCAAGTTGCCCCTATCCGTCTAAAGGCTAGGAGGGTCCCGTTAGCCTAAAGCCCAGGATTGACCGGGAACTGGACAAGCTAGTAAACCAGGGAATTCTAGTGCCAGTTGACCATGCTAAGTGGGAGACCCTATAGTCACCCCAGTCAAACCGGACGGTCGGTCCGGTTGCGCTGACTATAAGGCAACGCTTAACAAAGCGTTGCGAGTTCCGAGACTTGGAAGAGGCATTGCTGGAGCAACTCATTCGTGGGTCAGGGACATCCGTTTTGCGGCGGCTGCTGTCCAAAAGCAACTTGACGCTGGCAAACGCCTTGGATGAAGCCAGGGCTAATGAGATGTCTACCCAAGCGCGGAAACCCTACAAAGCAGGTCGCACCAACGGCTGGTGCGAAATCAACACCGGTCCACAATGAAGAGGTCCAGGCCGAGTCGGACGGTGAGGAGGAGGAAGGAGTCTTCCACACCGGGAGGCCGGAGAAAGAAGACCGGGTGACTGTCAAAGTTGTGGAGGGCAACACCAACGACAACAATGCAAATTTAAGGATGCGACTTGTCGGTGCGAAAGGAAGGGCACATAGCACAGGTCTGTCGAGCACCCCAACCTTCCCACCAAAATTCAAACTGACCAACCAGAGCGCTGGAACGCGAAGCGGCCCGTGATTGGTCAATTCAAAAAGGCGCTGTTGAATCAGACTGTCGTGAGAGTGGGTCACGCAGCAACACGCCTAGAAAAAAAATCTTTACGAAAACAAAGATTGAGGGGTGCCGTGCCGATTGAGGTGGACACGGCTCAGCGATCACGATCATGTCCTGGGACACTCGTGAAAGCCTTACCCGCCATCGCAAAGCGCAAGCTGCAACCACAGAAATTAAAGGTACAAGACTACCAAGGGAATCGCATCCCTGTTCGAGGGTAACGTCCGTCCACGCCGAGTATGGACAATACAAGAAAACTCTGCCCATCACCATAGTCGATGGGACCCTGCCAAGCTTGTTGGGACTGGACTGGTTCGAGCATTGGGCATGGGAGTGACTGGAATCTTCAGAAACGAAGTCAACCTCAAAGACGCACTCATGAAGGAATTTGGGGACGTTCAGAGACTGCCTGGGCAAGTACACGGGACCCCTATCTCCTTTAACTTAGACCCAGTTGCCCCTATCCGTTTAAAGGCTAGGAGGGTCCCGTTCGCCCTAAAGCCCAGGATTGACCGAACTGGACAAACTAGTAAACCAGGGAATTCTAGTGCCAGTTGACCATGCTAAGTGGGAGACCCTATAGTCACCCCAGTCAAACCGGACGGGTCGGTCCGGATTTGCGCTGACTATAAGGCAACGCTTAACAAAGCGTTGCAAAGAGTGCTTACCTGCCCGGTGGTACAGCACTTACTGCACTCAATGGGGCAAGGGCAGGTTTTGCCAAGCTAGACTTGGCCCAAGCCTATCAACAGCTGCCTGTAGATAGCAGCACAGCCAAGCGCAGACAATTGTGACTCACAGAGGGCTTTTAAGTGTACCCGGTTACAGTTTGGGGTTAGTGTGGCTCCAGGGTTATTTCAGAACCTAATGGAGCGCTATTGCAGGGACTACCAGGGTGGTACCATACTTTGACGATGTACTGGTATCCGCTGAGAATCTAGAGGAATTAGGGGTAAGGCTGCGAAAAGTTTTGGGCATTTTCCGGTCTGCGGTCTCACAGTTAAACTGAACAAATGCCAGATCGGGGTTGAATCTGTGGAATTCCTGGGCTACCGGATAGACAGGAAGGATTCACCCCACTGAAAGCAAGGTACGGGCCATCAGGAAGGCCCGGTTCCAAAGAACAAAAGCAGTTGCAGGCATTCTTAGGTCTGGTCAATTTCTGGGTATTCTTAAGAATAAGGCAACAGTAGCCGAGCTTCATAAATTACTAGCAAAGACGGCTGCATGGTCTTGGGGAAAGGCGGAAGCTAGGGCATTCGAAGGGTAAAGAATCTCCTATCGGTGATAGCCTCCTTATCCAATACAATGGCACGCTGCCATTAGTGTTAAGCTGCGATGCATCTCCCTATGGGGTGGGGCTGTGCTCAGCCACAGGTTGCCAAATGGCACAGAAGCCCCTATTGCATATTACTCCCGAACCATGTCATCAGCTGAAAGGAATTATAGCCAGCTTGATAAGGAAGCCTTGGCTATAGTCTCCAGTAAAGAAATTCCATGAATATGTATTTGGTCGTGATTTGAAATCATCACGGACCATAGACCTTTACTAGGCCTGTTGGCAGGCGACGCAACGTGGCACTTTCGCCCAGACTGACCAGATGGACTATCTTCCTAGCGTATTCTTACAAACTACTACACCGGCCAGGAAGGAATTAGGGCATGCAGGCGCCCTGAGCAGATGCCCGTTACCAGAGACTATCGAAGACCCCACTCCGGGGACACCAGTTCTGCTAATTGACTCTTTGGACTCTGGCCCAGTCACATCCAAAGAGGTGGCTCGGGTTCGTACAAGGACATTACAATAAGGACTGTAATTGGTTGGGTACAAGAGGTTGGCCCTGCCGGCGTTTTAAGAATTTGTAAAAACGTGGGGAACTCTCAGCTCAAGGGGTGCCTGCTATGGGGGATCAGTGGTGATCCCGGAGAAATTGAGGAAAAGGTATTGGAGCTCCTTCACGAAGGCCACCCAGGGATCGTGAGAATGAAGGGTCTAGCGAGAAGCTATGTGTGGTGGCCCTTAATGGACACGGAAATTGCTGAAAGGGTAGGGAAATGCCAGGCCTGCCAGGAGTCCAGACCGCTACCCCAACGGCCCCGATTCGGGAATGGGAGAGACCCCAGGGCCCTTGGTCTAGGATCCATATCGATTTTGCCGGCCCTTCCACGGCCAAACCTTTCTGGTAGTAGTCGATGCCTACTCCAAATGGCTGGAAATCATTCTCATGAGATCCATGACAGCCGAGGCCGTGATTTCAGTCCCACGGCACCTATTTGTAACCCACGGGTTGCCCGACACTTTAGTCTCCGATAACGGCCCGCAATTCACGGCAACCCAGTTTGAGGGTACTTGGCAGAGGAGGGCATCCGACATGTCCTCTCGGCGCCTTTCCACCCTGCGACGAACGGCCTTGCAGAAGCGTTTGTTCGGGCGCAAAGGAAGCATTGTCCAGAATCAGGCCAGGCGATTGGCAAACAAAATCGATACATTCCTAGCAGTCCAACACAGAACCCCTGTGTAACAACTGGCCGCAGCCCGGCAGAGCTATTAATGGGTCGGAAGCTTAGGTGCCCACTAGACCGTTTAAACCCAAACTACACACCAGAGGCGGTTACAAAGGGCTGCGGTAAAACAAGAGGGATGGCAGTAGGCGACCTAGTGTGGGCACACAACTACAGCGAGGCCCGACCTGGTTAGCAGGAAAAATCCTAGAGATAACAGGACCAAAATCATATCTAGTAGAGATAGAGGATGGCCGGGTATGGAAGCGCCACATAGACCAAATAAGGAAGCATAACGGTAAATCAGAATCAGGCGAAACAGGCCCTGACTATCAATGTTTGAATCCACAGCTGACTCAAACCCGGGGCAAGCGGGACTTATCTGAGTTCCAGGAGGTCCAGCGGCGCCAACGGTTCCTCCTGAAAACAGCAGGGCGACTCTGCAATAATCCAGGGCGGATGGCCTAGAGGAGGAGCTGAGAGGAACAAACAGTCCCTCCGGTCAGCTCGACTCACTCCCAGAAAATGAATTGCGCAGGTCCGAAAGAGTCAGGAGGCGCCCAGTCTACTTGCGTGATTACGTAGAAAAATAAGATGTTAATTCTATGTAAATATTGGTAAAGTGTTCTCTGGGAGGGAAGGAGTGTAATGTATCTTTAAAAGTTGTGGAGGAAAACTGGCGGGAAAAAGCACGTTGTTGATTGGTTGAAGCCTCCGGCTAAACTGTATATAAAGAGAGGGTTTTCCCAGCCCGAGCTGCTGGGTTCACCATATAGTAAAGAGCTGTTGTCACTATCCTGGTCTCCTGCCTCGTTATTGCCCGAATCTAACATTTTAAGATATGAACACACAATTTTGATTTATCACCATCTCAAATTGCACTCTAAACTCCAGAAAGAAGGCCTAGGAGATAAATAAACTCTCCTTTCCTCCTAACTCAGAATAGAATAGAATAGAATAGAATAGAATAGAATAGAATAGAATAGAATAGAATAGAATAGAATAGAATAGAATAGAATAGAGCTGGAAGGGACTTTGGAGGTCTTCTAGTCCAGCACTCTTTTCAAGGAGAACCTATCCTAATTAATATGAATAATTAATCTACTTAATCAAAAGTAAAATCTGAAATTCTCGTCTTTCATTCCATATCAGCGAACGTCAAATGCAGGATGTCAGATATACTAATTATCTATCTCAATATTGATTGAATAAACCAACTTTCTATTTCTTCCCTATACTTTTAATAATCTTAATTCTTAATCCCTTCAGATAAAATCCCACAGCTTGGTTTTTCATCATTCTCCCAAAGATATTTCAAAACTTGAGCAAGTCTCTTTTGTAAATTCAGTAAGAGAAATTCATCTTCATTTTTTAGTCGCTTCGCAGAAAGGCCTTCGAAACTTTTAACAGATTTCTTTCGTGCATACTGTAGGGGAAAAAATCTTTCACATTTTTGGTATAATAGTTGTGTCTCTCTTTTAGGTATTAGGTGAGATTGGCGATGTAGAAATTTAATAAATAAATAAATAAAATATCCTGCTTTAATAATTCAATACATCATTCTCTTTCCACATGTATAAACACATTCGGGTTAATTTCAAAATTATCCAGAATATCTTGTTCTTCTTTCATCACAACTGTCCATTTATCAATCATTTCTGAGAGTTTCCATGACCATTTGTCAAAAATTGTCATAATTTTTTCATGGTATTTCATCAAACAGTTCCAAGTCCATATGAATGTTAATCATTAGAGGGGGTGCTGAGCTTTGGAACAGCATATTGATAGAATTGGAGATATCGACTAGGTTATAGCAGTGGTGGGTTTCAAAAAAATTTACTACTGGTTCTGTGAGTGTGGCTTGGTGGGCTTGGCAGGAGAAAGATACCGTAAAATCTCCATTCCCTCCCCAATCTAGGGGAAGGTTACTGCAAAATCCCCATTTATTTATTTTATTTATTTATTTTGTCATAACAGTATATATAAGCATTGACATGAAACAACTATATAATATAAAAGCATATATATGAGCATAAGTATGTAATAACTATATTAATTAGATATAATGAAAGGAAATAAATAGGACAGGAACGGTAGGCACGTTTGTGCTCTTATGCACGCCCCTTACAGACCTCTTAGGAATGGGGTGAGGTCAATAGCAGACAGTTTTTGGTTAAAGGTTTTGGGATTTTGAGAAGAGACCACAGAGTCAGGTAGTGTGTTCCAAATATTAATAACTCTGTTACAGAAGTCATATTTTCTGCAATCAAGATTGAAGCGGTTTACATTAAGTTTAAATCTATTGTTTGCTCTTGTATTGTTGCGATTGAAGCTGAAGTAGTCTTTAACAGGAAGGACATTGCAATAGATGATTCTATGAGTTAAACACAGGTCCTGTCGGAGTCGGCGGAGTTCTAAGTTTTCTAAACCCAGGATTTCAAGTCTGGTGGCATAAGGTATTTCCTCCTGATCAGCTGGGACTCAGTAGGCAGAGAATAGATCCAGTCAAAATTTTCGTTCTCAACTAGTCAAAATTTCCGAGTTCTCAGAACTGGTCAGAACCTGCTGAAATGCAATTCACACACATTGGTTTTGGAGCCGAGAAGACTCTGTGCCAGCCAGCTGACATTACATACAGCAAAAAAAACCTGAAGATGGTCCATGCAGTAGACCAAGCCGTCGATGCCCGTGAAAAATTGAACAATGCGAGCAGTGGTGAAATTCAATTTTTACTACCAGTTCTGTCTGGCTTGAAGCAGAAGGATACTGCAAAATCTCCATTCCCACCCCACACTGGGACCAGCCAGGGGTGGCATTTGCCTGTTCTCCGAACCACTCAAAATGTCCACTACCGGTTCTCCAGAACTGGTCAGAACCTGCTGAAACCCACCTCTTGGTTACAGGAAGGGATGCAAGCAGGAAGGGAAAAGAAAGGAGGTGGGCTCCTGCCAAAAATTGATTCCTCCTTCACAGCATCAGTGTAACTCCTGTAGGAAGTTAGCACCTACCCACCTCCTAGAAGAATGAAATATTTTAGAAAATATTAAAAAGGCAGAACATATTTCCCTGGATGAGAAATGGAGAAACATGTTTTAAGGACAAAGCAGCTCCCTGCAGCTTCCTGCTCCCCCCTACCTTTGTCAATGGGCCAGAGGCAGAAACTTACACCCCCCACACACCTTTGTCAATGGAGCATCATCTGCAACACAATAGGACCCATCTAGCAACAGAAACTCACCACATGGCACCTGGGAAGATTACATCAGCCAACAAGGCTAGCTAAGACCCCCAACCAATCAGGATACTCTTCCTGTGCCCCAGGAAATTCAAAGTTCAGAGAAAGCATAAAGCCAGGGTGCACACAGCTTCCCTTCCCTTTTCTGTTCAAGAACTCAAGCCATGTGATCCTGATCACCATTAAACCATCTTTCCAAGCAGCCTCCATGTTTCCAGTGTCTTTATCCCCACTTGGAACTGAATCCAGATGGAGGCTTCTTCCAACACTCCATCACACCTCAACAGGTGAAGAACAAATAGCTGCATTATTTATTTAAAAATATATGGCTGCCCACTCACTCTCAGTGACTTTGGGTGGTTTACGGAAATTAAAACCCAATATATAAACAATAAAAACAATAAAAAAACCTCCTACACACACTGCTAGTGACAACAATAAATCAAATCAAAGCCATTTGATGGGCTCCATCCCACTCTGAGTTCTCCAGGCCCATTGGCAAAGCCAGGACTTCAGGACCTTATTATTAATAATAATAATATTATAAGATTATAATATTATTCTTATTAAAGGTAAAGGTAAAGGTTCCCCTCGCACATACATGCTAGTCATTGCTGACTCTAGGGGGCGGTGCTCATCTCTGTTTCAAAGCCGAAGAGCCAGCGCTGTCCGAAGACGTCTCCATGGTCATGTGGCCGGCATGACTCAACGCCAAAGGCGCATGGAACGCTATTACCTTCCCACCAAAGGTGGTCTCTGTTTTTTCTACTTGCATTTTTATGTGCTTTCAAAACTGCTAGGCTGGGAGAAGCTGGGACAAGGAACGGGAGCTCACCCCGTTACACGGCAGCACTAGGGATTCGAACCGCTGACCTTTCGATCAACAAGCTCAACGTCCTAGCCCCTGAGCCACCACGTCCCTTTTATTCTTATTAAAGAGTGTCAAAGTAGAGGCCAATCTAATCTCCACGGGGGTAATGTCCAAAGGGAGGGAGCCAGTGGTGAAATGTAAAATTTGTTACTACTGGTCCCGTGGGCATGGCTTGGCGGGGTAATGTGACTGGGTGGGCGTGGCCAACTTTTCTTTTTTTTACTTTTAAAAACATTTTTTCTACAACCTCTTCGGCCGAAGAGGTTGTAAAAAAGTGCTTTTAAAAGGTTCTGACGATCCCAGCTGAGCCGCGCAATCAGCAGAGGCTTTTTTTTTTAACTTTTAAAAGCATTTTTTCCGCCAAAGAAAAAAATGCTTTTAATACTTAATACTCCATATACTTACAGCAGCACGCATAGCTTACGCTCAAAACTGGAAAAAAGAAAACACACCAACAGTTGTTGTTGTTAGTTGCGAAGTCGTGTTCGACCCATCGCGACCCCATGGACAACATTCTTCCAGGCCTTCCTGTCCTCTACCATCCTCTGGAGTTCATTTAAACTCATGCCTACTGTTTCAGTGACTCCATCCAGCCACCTCGTTCTCTGTCGCCCCCTTCTTCTTTTGCCCTCCATCTTTCCCAGCATTAGGCTCTTCTCCAGTGAGTCCTTCTTTCTCATTAGGTGGCCAAAGTATTTCAGTTTCATCTTCAGGATCTGGCCTTCTAAAGAGCAGTCAGGGTTGATCTCCTCTAGGACTGACTTGTTTGTTCGCCTTGCAGTCCAAGGGACTCGCAGGAGTCTTCTCCAGCACCAGAGTTCAAAGGCCTCAATTCTTTGGCACTCAGCCTTTCTTATGGTCCAACCTTCACAGCCATACATTGCAACTGGGAAAACCATAGCTTTGACTATACGCACCAACTATTCCACCAACTATTCCACCAACAGAGGAAGAACTAATCAAAAAAATACTAGAATGTGCTGAGATGGACAAACTTACAAAAGAAATTAAGGAGAAAGAAGAAACAGATTACTATAAGATCTGGTGCAAATGGTACGAATGGTTAGAAAATAGGCAAGATAAGAAAATTGAACAACAAAGTAAAATGTAGATGTAATAATAAAATATAGATGAATAAGAGTAAAATAAGATAGAATTAAAATATGTATAAATAACAGGAATGGAGCGCCTTGAAATAGCTGATAAATAGTGATATGTATACTATTATATTCTGTGGGTTCCATAATAATTGAGGCTCCACAGATGTTCACACATAACGTTTATTTTAACTCACAGAGACCAGCAACAACCAGGAGAGCAGGCCTGCTTTGACAGCCCTTTTATATTCAGCTGTCAAAAGCGGGAGCCAATCAGAACAGAACAAGAAACCATCTCCACCACTAGGGGCCGCCACTGCCGGTGCAGGACATAACATATACGTTAATGTTGTATGTCTTGTCTTTTGTCTTTAATGTGTATAAAAGGTGTATAAAATAAAAAACTTTATTAAAAAAATGCTTTTAAAAGTAAAAAAAACCAAACAACACTGATGATCAGGCGGCTCAGCTGGGCATGGGTGGGGGGGGGGCAGGGATTTTTGCTATTGATTCTCCGAACCACTCGCCACCATCGCTATCGAATCGGGTGATCCGGTTCAAACAGGGAGCATTTCACTCCTGGAGGGAGCCACCATGGAGAAGGCTCTTCTTCTGGGTCCCACCAGAATGTACTTCATTAGGAGATGGACCCACAGTGTTCCCTGCCTCCCCACTCTGGTGGGTTGGGTAAATATGTCCGGGAAGAGACAGTCCTTCAAATCAGCACTCCGCCCACCTTTTTGAAAACAGGGACCAGTTTCGTGGAAAACAATTTTTCCACAGACCGGGGTGGTGTGGGGATGGTTTTGCATGCTACTTAGATCCTGTGCATGTGCAGATGAAACTTCATTTGCTTGCGTGGACTGGTTACTAACAGATGGCGAACCAGTACCAGTTTGCAGCCCAGGAGCTGGACACCTTTACTCCAAATAACCTGGTTGCAAGCCTTGTAGTGCTTTAAAGATGACAACCAGCACATTGAATTGGACTTGGAAGTAAATCTGCTGCTCCCGCAGGAGAGATGACACCTGTGCGCATCTGGGTTTGCATAAAACCATATGGGCTGCTGCATTTTGAACCAATTGGGACTTCAAGATACTTTTCAAGGGCATATATATGCATATGTGTGTGTAGGGGAATATATTATATATCGTGCAGTATATATATTAATAATATATACTGCACGAATCAAGAAGAGGGCCGTGAAAATATTTACAGACCCCTCACATCCTGGACATAAACTGTTTCAACCCCTACCCTCAAAACAACCCTATAGAGCACTGCACACCAGAACAACTAGACACAAGAACAGTTTTTTCCCGAAGGCCATCACTCTGCTAAACAAATAATTCCATCAACACTGTCAGACTAGTTACTGAATCTGCACTACTATTAATCGTTTCATAGTTCCTATCACCAATCTCTTTCCACTTATGACTGTATGACTATAACTTGTTGCTGGCAATCCTTATGATTTATATTGATATATTGACCATCAATTGTGTTGTAAATGTCGTACCTTGATGAACGTATCTTTTCTTTTATGTACACTGAGAGCATATGCACCAAGACAAATTCCTTGTGTGTCCAATCACACTTGGCCAATAAAAAATTCTATTCTATTCTATTCTATTCTATTCTATTCTATTCTATTCTATTCTATTCTATTCTATTCTATTCTATTCTATATTAGAATATATTTCTAATCCCAGGCTTGAAATCCTGGGATTAGAAAATTTACAACTCCGTCGACTTCGACATGACCTGTGTTTAACACACAAAATCATCTATTGCAATATCCTTCCTGTAAATGACTACTTCAGCTTCAATCGCAATTTTACAAGAGCAAAAAATAGATTCAAGCTTAATTCAACCGCTTCAAACTTGATTGCAGATTGCTTGGAACTCATTACCTGACTCCATAGTCTCTACTCAAAATCCCAAAATCTTCAACCAAAGACTGTCTACTATTGACCTCACCCCATTCCTAAGAGAACTATAAGGGGCGTGCATAAGAGCACAAAAGTGCCTACCGTTCCTGTCCTATTGTTCCCTTTATTATATCAAATTAATATAGCTGATGCATATTCTTTAGTTATATATATATATAATATATATATTATATATATATATAATATATATTATATATGTAGGTCTTTGGTTATTCGGGTTTTCTCCCGCGTAAAATTGGAAGTGTCTTGGCGAGTTTGAGAAGTCTCATTGTCATCTTCAGGCTTCAGTTTTGCTTCTGGGGTTGTGTGATTCTGTTTAAACCCCACTGCAGTTAAAGGAAGAAAGCTGCAATCTTGCTCAAATTTTATGAGTGATTTTTTTTCTTGTAGATAATAATTTGTAATATAAAATAGAAAACATATATTCTTCATATTTTTTTTAACTTATGACAATGTTTGTGTATACTGTTGTGACAAAATGAAATAAAAAATATATATGCATAATCGTAATCTTTTGAGAGTTGAATGCAATGATTGGTGTACAGTTAAAGTGACAATAAAATTCTATTCCAATTCCAATTCCATTCTATTTTCTATATAGCAACTGGATCACCTCATTTCACATATTAAACAGGAGTATGTGTTGTTGTTAAGATGCTTCTAGACCAGGGGTTTCCAACCTTGGTCCTTTTAGGCTTGTGGACTTCAATTCCCAGAGTTCCTCAACCAGCTTTGTTTTGCTGGCTGAGGAACTCTGGGAGCTGAAGTCCACAAGTCTTAAAAGAGCCAAGTTTGCAGACCCCTGACCTATACCAATTCAGAGAAATGGCCATCCAGTCTCTTTTTGAAAGCCTGCAGTGTTAACCACAAATTAAATTAAATTAAAACATTAAACCACAACTACTGAAGTCCTTTAGGTTCCCAGCCTTTCTCACGTAGCGCAAAACCTCCTTAAAGAGTTGCGCATTTCAGCATTGCCGTAATTTCTATGGGCGGTTCTCGGTTCTCAGATTTTTGAAACACGCGATCCCGGAAACAGCCTATCCGCTCAACGGGGGGGGGTGGCTCCTCTTCTATTTTTTGCTCTACGAGACTTCTCAGCACGACGAGAGGTAGTGGGACCACCATAGAGTGCCGCAGTCAAGAAAGTCTCTCGCAGCAGCCCGAGTGCTACCTGCCTCCTCAGGCCGGGCAGAACCCGCCGCCTAGGACAAAGGTTCCGCCGGGCCGGAAGTGGGGGGAAAGCGAGGCCAGGCCGCTGAACGGAAGTCGTGCGGCTGAGGGGGAAACGAAGCGGCTTCGAGTGACGGAGCGAGGAGGATGAACAACAAATTCGACGCGTGAGTGAATCGGGACGGCATTGGCAAGGTCATGGGGGGAGACCTTCAGTCGGTCCGGTGCAGTGAGGGGGGGTCCGAGGCGCGTGCGCAGTTGGTGGGGGGGAGGGGAAAGCGGGGTTCGCCGAAATACCCCCTTGCTCCGGATTCCAAAGACGCTAAAACCTTTTTTTTTTTCCCCGAGGACCGCCGGTGGAGCCCCAGGCAGGCTCCGGGGCTTCGGCTTCCTCAAGCCAGAGCCAAGGTTCTGGTCCTCATCATCATAAATCAAGACCCCCCCCAAAGCAGTTGTTTCCGAAATGTGGGGGAGGGGAAAGAGGATACAGGTAGTCCTCGATTTACGCCCCCAACGGAGCCCCAAATTTCTGCTATTAAGGGAGACATTTGTCAAGTGAGCCTTGCCTCATGTTACAACCTTCCTTGCAGTGATGGGTTTCAAATTTTTTTTACTACCGGTTCTGTGGGTGTGGCTTGGTGGGCGTGGCGTGGCTTGGTGGGCGTGGCTTGGTGGGCGTGGCAGGGAAAGGATACTGCAAAATCACCATTTCCTCCCGATCAGCTGAGACTCCAGAGGCGGAGAATAGATGGGTCAGAATTTTTACTACCGGTTCTCCAAACTACTCAAAATTTCCGCTACCGGTTCTCCAGAACTGGTCAGAACCTGCTGAAACCCCACCTCTGCTTCCTTGCCATGGTTATTAAGTGAATCAGTGCAGTTGATCAAGTTAGTAACCCGGTTGTTAAGTGAACCTGACTTCTCCATTGACTTTGCTTTATCAGAAGGTCACGCGTGCGCCATAAAGATGAGACAGCAGCGGTCATAAAGACGAACCAGTTGCCAAGCACCTGAATTCTGATCACGTGACCTGCAAAGGTCATAACTGTGAAAAACTGTCATAAGTCACCTTTTTTTGCAGTGTTGTCATAGCTTTGGTTATTAGACGGACTGATGTAAGTTGAGGACTTACCTGTATGGAGGCCAAATCGTAGCTCCTCCCCAGGAACCTTTGGAAGGGAGACCACCAGGAAATCCGGGGAGGGGGGGACTCAAACTGCATGCCCAGAAAGGGCAGCGGGGTCCCTTCTCTCTCATTGCTGATGGCTGAAGGCAGCCTTGGCTTTCTCTATGGACATACAGGTAATCCTCAACTTACCACAACAATAGAGCCCAAAATTGATGTTCCTAAGTGAGACAGTTGTTAAGTGAGTTTTGCCCCATGTTACGACTTTTCTTGCCATGGTTGTTAAGTGAATCGTTGCAGTTGTTCAGTTAGTATAGTTGTGAAGTGAATCTGATATCAGCGTTCCAGAAAACCCCCTCCTGCAGAAAAGACTCCGAAACCAACATCTTTCAAAGTTCTTTTACTAGCATAGGTAAACTGGCACAGTTGGGTGAAAACTGAAACTGGGGATTCCGGTTCCTCCCTCAGTAATACAAACCCCAAAATCTCCACCCTGATGATCCCTCTGCCAGTCACACGCTCCAATCCTCAACCGTCCCATGTCGAAGCATCACTCCGGCCACTCCTCCTCCAGATGCGAACTCAGCCTGACCTTGACCGGCAAAAAATGTTGTTATGTCTAATCATCCCTTGTACAACCACCCTCCTCCCCTCCTTTCCCACAGAGGAGAATTGTGGCAGCGCATGGAAGCCTTCGGCCTAGTATGGCTTCCAAAGCTGACATCTGGCTTCGCAAAAGCGGATCATAATACAGGCAGTCTTCGACTTAAAACGGTTCACTTAGTGACTGCTCAAAGTTACAACGTCACTGAAAAAAGTGACTTAAGACCATTTTTCAAAGTGACGACCTTGGTAGCCTCCCCATGGTGACGGGATCAAAGTTCAGGCGGTTGGCAATTGACTCATATTTATGGCCGTTCCTGTGTCTTAAAGTCACGGATCCCCTTTTGCAACCTCTCGACAAGCAGTCACAGGGGAAGCCACTTAACCCTGTTGCTAACTTAACGGCTGTGATTCACTTAACAACTGTGACAAGAAAGGTCATAAAATGGGGCAACGCTCACTTAAAGACGCCTAGAGAGTGCCTGGAGATCCAGCCGCTCTGAGGCTGACCGGACACTAGTTAGGTCCTATAGTAGGACCTACCTAGTGGCAATGAGGGATTCTTGCGTTCCTCGTTCCTCCCTCATTGCGTCGGCAGATAACCGCCCGGCCGCCCTGTTTGGGTGACCCGCTCTCTCCTTCAACAGGAGGCGGGAGGACCCCTACAAGGGCGTGCCGAGGAGTTCTTGATTATCTATCGACAAAATCGTTCAGCTTGGACGGATTGGATCAAAATTGGGTAGATCCAGGCGAGGTTCTGAGGCCCGTCTTGTTGAGGTGGTTTGGGATGACTTTGATCCTGTGACTCCGAGGACATGGACAGGTTGCTGGGTAGGCTGAGCCACCACATGTTTACTGGATCCGTGCCCTCCTGGTTAGTACTGGCTACTCAGGAGGTGACGAGGCTGGCTCAGGGGATTACAAATGCTTCTTTGCGGGAGGGTCTTTCCGCCTTGAAAGAGGCAGTGGTGAGACCCTCCTCAAAGCCTTCCTGGACCCAGCTGTTTTAGGGAACTACGGCCAGTCTCCAATCTTCGCTTCACGGCGAAGGTTGTTGAGAGTGTGGTGGCATGTCAGCTACCCCAGTACCTGGATGAAGCTGTCTATCTAGACCCGTTCAGTCCGGCTTCCGGCCCGGATACAGTACGGAGACAGCTTTGGTCGCACTGGTGGATGATCTCTGGAGGGCCAGGGATAGGTTACTCCTCTGCCCTGGTCCTATTAGACCTCTCAGCGGCTTTTGATACCATCGACCATGGTATCCTGCTGCGCCCGGTTGGAGGGTTGGGAGTGGGAGGCACCGTTTATCGGTGGTTCTCCTCCTACCTCTCTGATCGGACGCAGACGGTGTTGACAGGGGCAGAGATCGACTCCAAGGTGCCTCATGTGTGGGGTGCCGAGGGTCGATTCTCTCACCCTCCTGTTCAACATCTATATGAAGCCGCTGAGATCATCAGTGGCTTTGGGGTGAGATACCAACTGTACGCTGATGATACCCAGCTGTACTTTTCCACCCCGGCCACCCCAGTGAAGCTGTCGAAGTGCTGTCCCGGTGTGTGGAAGCCGGACGGGTCTGGATGGGGAGGAACAGGCTCAAACTTAATCCCTCCAAGGCGGAGTGGCTGTGGATGCCGGCACTGCAGTCAGCTGCAGATGCGGCTGTCTGTCGGGGTGAATCATTGGCCCGATGGAGAAGGTGCAACTTGGGCGTGCTCCTGGATGGTCGGTTGTCCTTTGAAGACCATTTGGCGACCGTCTCCAGGAGAGCATTTTATCAGGTTCGCCTGATCCGCCAGTTGCGCCCCTTCCTGGACGGGATGCCTTATGCACAGTCACCATGCCTGCTTACCTCTCGCCTGGACTACTGCAATGCTCTCTACATGGGGCTCCCCTTGAAGAGCACCGGAGACTTCAGCTAGTTCAGAACGCTGCCGCGCTGGTTATTGAGGAGCGCCTCGAGCTCCCACATAACACCTATCCTGCGCAGACTGCACTGGCTACCTGTTGTTTTCGGGTGCGCTTCAAGGTATTGGTTACCACCTTTAAAGCGCTCCATGGCTTAGGACCGGGCTATCTCGGGACCGCCTACTGCCGGCTTCTATCTCCCATCGTCCGCACGCCCCCACAGAGAGGGACTCCTCAGGGTGCCGTCAGCCAAACAGTGTCGACTGGCGGCCCCAGGAGGGCCTTCTCTGTGGGGCTCCACCCTGTGGAACGAACTTCCCCTCGGACTTGACAATTACCTGACCTTAGGACCTTTCGCGAACTTAAAACTTATTTATTCGTATGGCTGGACTAGCCTGATTCTTATTTTTATTGGATGGGTTTTTAAAATTCTGTGATTTTATGGGGAAGTACGTTTTTAATATTTTGGGCATTTAAATTAGTTTTTTAAGGGATGTTTTTAATTATTGTATGTATGTATATTTTATCTGCCTGTTCACCGCCCTGAGTCCTTCGGGAGAAGGGCGGTATACAAATTAAAATATTATTATTATTATTATTATTATTATTATTATTAACAAATGTCTCACTTAACATAAATTTTGCGCTCAATTGCGGTTGAGCATCGAAGACTATCTGTACCCCGGAACACTGCATCCGTCATAAGTGTGAGTCAGTTGTCAAGCATCCACATGTAAATCGCATGACCACGGGGGATGCTGCAACGGTCATAAGTGTGAAAAATCAGTCGCTTTTTTCCAGTGCCGTTGTAAATTCGAATGGTCTCTAAGCAAACTGTTATAAGCCAAGGGCTACCTCTGGCTGGTCATAGGTATATGAGGCTCATGGCAGCCAACCAGAGGTGGATGGCTGTTAGAGGGTCTGCAGGGGTCAATTTTCCCAAGCCTGGGGCAGCTTTTATTTGGGCAGGGAGTCTTGCCAGAAGGCCTGGATTCAAGTCCTGGATCTTTGCAGCTCCTTCCTCCCTCTGAGAAGTCTTCAAGAGCTGCCTCCAAGGACCCTCCTGTCATTTTCTTGGCCATCCAGAGGGTCTTGGGTGAGTCCACAGCTTCTGCGGTCTATGGAGATTCTCAGACTTCCAAATCATGCTTATCTCAAAAGTTGCTTTTTTTCAAAACGACTCGCCTCCAGAAGTTGTGGGTGCTTAAAAACACTGGAGGTTTTTAAGAAGAGATTGGACAACCATTGGTCTGAAAATAGTGAAGGATCTCCTGCTCAAGCAGGGGGTTGGACTAGAAGACCTCTAAGGTGCCTTCCAACTTTGGTATTCTGTTAAAAGGCAACTGGGTTATGTGTTTCCTTGAAGGAGGAGGAGACATTTCACTTCTTGTCCAAGAAGCTTCATAATCCTTCCAATCTCCTCCCACCTCCCTCCATCCAGAACTGATGAAGCTTCTTGGATGAGAAGAGATATGTCTATTATTTAGGAAAAATATAGTCCAGTTGCCTTTTGAAAACACACCTTTGAGACAGCTCTGTTGTTTCCTAGTGGTCTCCTTTCCAAGGACTGGAAAAGTCCTGGCCTTTTGAGGTCAACCGAGGACCAAGTACATGTAGTCCTTGACTTATGACCACAATTGAGCCCAGAATTTATGTTGCTAAGTGAGAAATTTGTTAAGTGGGGTCTTGCCCCATTTCACAACTTTTCTTGCCACATTTGCTAAGTGAATGGCTTAGGTCCGGGCTATTTACAGGACCGCCTACTGCCACAAACAGCCTCCCATCGACCTGTGCGCTCCCACAGGGAGGGCCTCCTTGGGGTGCCTTCAGTGAAACAATGTCGACTGGCGACCCCCAGGGGTAGGGCCTTCTCTGTGGGGGCTCCTGCCCTCTAGAACGAGCTGCCTCCGGGGCTTCGCCAACTCCCCGACCTTCGGACCTTCCTCCGTGAGCTGAAGACTCTTTTATTTCATCGAGCTGAGCTAGCCTGATTTAAGTAATTTTAAATAGGGTTTTAGTTTTTTGTATTATTTCGTTTTTTAATATTTTGGCCACTATTTATATAAATTTTTAGTCTGTTTTTAATGTGTATTTATTGTATTTTTAACTGGCTGTTAACCGCCCTGAGTCCTTCGGGAGAAGGGCGGTATACAAATGCAATAAATAAATCAATAAAATAAAATAAAATCCCTGCGGGTTTTAAAATTAGTCACACGGTTGTTAAGTGAATCTGGCTTCCCCATTGACTTTGCTTGTCAGAAGGTTGTAAAAGGGGATCACGTGACCCCAGGAGACTGCAGCTGTCATAAATTGTGAGTCGGTTGTCCAGCATCCAAATGTAAATCACGTGACCATGGGGATGCTACCAGGGTCGTAAGTGTGAAAAATGGTCATCAGTCAATTGCTTCAGTGCTGTTGTAACTCTTAACAGTCACTAAGCGAACAGTTGTAAGTCAAGGACCCCCTCTATCAGGGGATGCAAAAGAGCTCAAGGTGAGCCAGGCTATAAAGTAAGAGAGAAATGGTCAGGCTTAATTTACTATATGTTAGCTGGCATTAACACAGCTCCTTTTTTCCTGGTCCTTGTTAAATACCTTAAGGCAGGTATTTTGGACCTCAAGGACCACTAAATTCATAATTTTAAATCTCATGGACCACTAATATGATCTGCTTAATGACCGGCTGGCTAGGCGTGACTGGATAGGTGTGGCCAACTTGATGTCACTCAGGTTGTGGGGTGCCTCGCCAGCCTAGACTTACCCCTCCCCTCCCTGCCGTACCTCGCTTTCCCACCTAGACTCCTTAGGGCCTCAACAAGAAGCAGTTGTTGAAGCTAAGCAGCCACCATGAGAAAGAGTTGGCAAAACAGCTGGCTCAGTTCAAATGGGATCTGACTGAGAAGGAGGCTCAGCAGAAGCACCTCATTGAGGACTAGAAGCATAGGCTTTCCAAGCAGAGGGAAGACCTGTGGGAGTGCAAGGCCAGGTACCGGCGCCTGGAGGCTCAGCGGGCTGAGATGGTCAGCCAGTTCCAGGCCATGATGCAGTCCCTCTGGAACGAGGTCCTCCGGCTCTTTGCCATCAGCGGCCCTTCCCTTCAGCCTTCGCCCAAAGCCCCTCACCAGGAGGCTGAAGCAGACCCCAACCCACACAAAAAGACCCTGAAGGGGGAGACTCTCTGCAGCAACACAAACGTTCATTGCACGTATCCAGCCCAGGGGCCGTTGTTTGAGGACCCCTGATTTAGTGCAATATAAAAAATGCAAATAATTTTTCTGCGGACCACCAAAATTTTCTCACCAGTGGTCCATGGATCAGTTGGTGACCGCTGCTTTAAGGGGTAACAGATGCCAAGGAACCTTTTCTTCTTAATAACTATTGTTCATCAAAGAGAGATTTTTATAGCTATTCCTATTGAAACTATTACTTCCATGTAATAAAAGGGCCTTATTGTGGCTCAACAGGCTAATGCAGTCTGTTATTAACACAGCTGCCTGCAATTACAATTACTGCAGGTTTGAGTCCCACCAGGCCCAAGGTTGACTCAGCCTTCCATCCTTTATAAGGTAGGTAAAATGAGGACCCAGATTGTTGGGGGGGGCAATACAAGTTGACTTCGTATATAATATACAAATGGATGAGACTATTACCTTACACAATGTAAGCCGCCCTGAGTCTTCGGAGAAGGGCGGGATATAAATTCAAATAAAGAAAAATAATTAGGTCAACTATTTGCAAGTATTGCTTTATTTTATAGTCCTTTCTATTACTCCTAATTGACTTAAGACTGAAGGGAGATTTTTTTTTCCCCCCCTGGCAAAGTACCGTATACGGCAGGCAAAATATTCAACAGCCATATAACATTGATAGAAACCTTTCAGAGTTCCTTTATCTACCACAACAAATATTTATTTGCTATGTCTTTCAGTTGTCAAGCTTTCCCTTTTTAATTTCATAACCCTGATGTATTATTGCTATCCAAATTGAGAGATTAGAGCGTTGTTGTTTTTTAAAAAAAATGTTTGCTTGTTCAGATAAATTCAGATTTACCACTTAAAGAAGGAACCTGCTTGGGAATGGATGCGTATGCTTTAAAGTTAGATGCTGCTTTAAAGTTAAATTTCCCCATGCTGACATCCTCCGGCTGTGTTGGACTACTGTGCCCATCGTCTCTGTTAAGCAGAACAGGGTATTTGTGGACTTGCATGAGATGAAATGAGATGAAATCAAGCAGGTCTTAAATATTGGGGACGTTGACGATGCTCTTTTATTTTTTTATAATATACAGACAAATCTGACATTTTTAACATAAAATATCCCCAAAGAAGAGAGACAAAGGAATGTAAAAATATACAAAGTAATCTTTTTTTCTTCTTCTTCATAAATTAGGCAACTAAGTAGGCTGGTACATACTTGATAAGGCTACGTCAGGCTCAGGGTGGATTTGGTTTAAATCACAGTTTAAATCATGATTTAAATCACTAGTAAAAAAGCTTCATTTAAATCATAATTTTTAAAGCGCAACTGTTACTGACCCGCTGTTGACCTACCGTCAGTCCCAATATTGCAGAATATACAGCCTCATGCCACATAACTAAGCTCCATTTCATGCTGAATAAACTATTTATGTATCTTAAATAGAAAACTGTCTTTAGATAGATTGTTACTCCAAAAGCGTTTTATTAAAATAAATTTGATAAAAAAAAATGATTTAATTTTTTTTTAAAAAATACGTTTTTTAATTTTTATTTTATTTTAAAAAAATCATTGATTTTTATCCACCCTGGTAGAGGGGCTTCATATTTGAGAGCCAGCTTGGCCCAGGGATTAAGGCATGGGACTAGAAACCAGGAAGCTGCGAGTTCTAATCCTGCCTTAGACATGAAAGCCGACTGGGTGGCTTTGGGCCAGTCCTTTTCCCTCAGCTCATGATGTGAGACTTGAGTGACAAATTGGTCAATCAATCCCTGTCACAACCAAAGGATTAACACTCGGTTAATTTGGGAGGTGGGAAAAAGCACAGCCTATATACTTTGAGGGGAAACACTAGATGCTTTGTGTTTGATACGCTTTGAGCCAAGGGTCTCCAACCTTGGCAAGGTTAAGACTTGTGGACTTCAACTCCCAGAGTTCCTCAGCCAGCTTTGCAAGCTGGCTGAGGAACTCTGGGAGTTGAAGTCCACAAGTCTTAACCTTGCCAAGGTTGGAGACCTCTGCTTTGAACAACAGGAGTGCTGCCAACATAAGAACTGTCTTTAAAGCAGATGTGTATGTGGCTGACCTTTGCAGGTGCCCTGTGATCTTTGAATACACAACTGCTGTGAAATATTGTGGCAGGTGCTGAGCCAAGTCTTCAGAGGGCCTCTG
This sequence comes from Ahaetulla prasina, assembly GCF_028640845.1. Taxonomy (NCBI): domain Eukaryota; kingdom Metazoa; phylum Chordata; class Lepidosauria; order Squamata; family Colubridae; genus Ahaetulla; species Ahaetulla prasina. The sequence continues at coordinate 109,331,368 of NC_080544.1, forward strand.
GAATCAAAGGGGAAGGATTTCACAGTCCTAACAGGCTGGTCCGGTCTTTAAAATAGCAGCTGGTTGCAGAGACAGAATATATCCGTCGCAGATCTTCACTGGAAGCGCCATCTCTAGCAGCCTGCCTTTTATGAATTGGGCGATTATCGGTATACAGCTAGTCCTCGAATTAGGACTAAAACGGAGCCCAACATTTCCCTTGCTAAGCAAGACAGTTCAATGGCTTTTGCCCCCATTTTATCGCCTTTCTTGCCAAAGCCGTTAAGTGAATCGCTGCCGTTGCTAAGTTAGTCACACGGTTGTTAAGTGGATCTGGCTTCCCCGTTGACTTGGCTTTTTCAGAAGGTCGCAGAAGGGAATCACATAACCCCAGGAGGCTGCAACCATCATAAGCCAATTGCCAAGCGTCCGAATTTTAACCCCTTGACCATGGGGATGCTGCAACGGCTCTAAGTACGAAGAAGGACCGTAAAGCACTTTTTTCAGTGCTGTTTTAACTTGGGACGGTCAGTAAATGAACGGCTTTAAGTCGAGGACTACTTTGTAACAGTTGTGGCAGGCTGCCTTCTTCATTCCTGTGTTTTAGATCAGGGATCTTCCAACATTGGCCACTTTAAGACTTGTGGACTTCAACTGCCACAGTTCCTCAGACAGCTTTGCTGGCTGAGGAATTCTGGGAGTTGAAGTCCACAAGTCTTACAGTTTTGCTGGCTTTGCTTGGCTGAGGAATTCTGGGAGTTGAAGTCCACAAGTCTAAACAGTTTTGCTGGCTAGGAATTCTGGGAGTTGAAGTCCACAAGTCTTACAATTTTGCTGGCTTTGCTTGGCTGAGGAATTCTGGGAGTTGAAGTCCACAAGTCTAAACAGTTTTGCTGGTTAGGAATTCTGGGAGTTGAAGTCCACAAGTCTTTAACAGTTTTGCTGGCTGAGGAATTCTGGGAGTTGAAGTCCACAAGTCTTAAAGTGGCCAAGGTTGGAGACCCCTGTTTTAGATAAGGATAAAAGGAGAAGCTTGTTTATTTTTAAAAATACCTTTTAACTTAACCATTAGGTTAATTATTTATAATCAGCAGCTAGCTCAGTTTACATTCTCAGGTCCAGCCATAAGAGTCATGTGTAGAAGAGCGGAAAAAAGAAGCTGAGATGGAATAATTTGTCCCTCAACGAAGGCCAATCTCTAAATTTAACTCCGCTTTTCAGAATTGTGGGAATAAATTCGTTTAGCTCTCGGACAGCGACTTTGAACAAACTCTTCTGGAACGGAAGTTATTATTGTCATTCACTCTTCTTGTTTTTCTCAATACAGGACAAATAGTCCCCCTTGTCATTCTCAAAGTCCTGTTAGGTAAGTTACGAAGGTCAGTGAAAAAATCTTTTTCACTGAATAGAGATTCCAACCGAGCTGTTTTTGTTTTTTTTCCCCTTCACTCCACCGGACTTCTTAGTCGGGCATGTAATTGTCACCTGTGTGAAATTAACGTCTTGCAACCAATGCCTTGGCCCACGCTTGTAATTTTTTTTTTAAAAAAATGGAAATTATGCTAAAATAATCTCTCCTTCCTCTCTCTTCTACCTCTCCCTCATGGTGATGGGTATTTTCTTGCCTTGGAGAAAATAAAAACACTGCTTGATATAACCAGGGGAAAACAATTCTGCTTGGTCCAGGAAAAAGGTTTCTCAAAAAACAACAACACCACTTCCAATTCTTCTTCTGTCCTTCACATTCATCCCTCTCTTCTGCACTTAGAAATCAATAAAGAAGCTTGGATAAAGTTGAGACAGATAGCTAAATTATTGCTTTAGAGGCTTGTGAAATTAACTCTCTGTGTCTTGAGAAGGGAACTTCCGCAGTTTCTTCCCGCACTGGCTTTGATTAGCTTCTTATGTTGGGAAATAATTTGACCGAAAAGTTTGAAGAAGAAAGAGGCCTTGGTGTTTTCCCGCTGTGTAGGATGACAAGCCCACTAATGCAACTCAGGAATCCTTTTTTATTTTATTTTTTTTAATATCTAAGGCCATCGGACAAAGTTATTATTTTTTGGCTTTGACTCCGTGTATCACCAGAACGCATATATTTATTTGATTATTATTATTTTTTTAGTCAAGCAAATCACACTGGGTGATATACCTCCTGTAGCTTATCTAACCATCCCTAGTCTGAAGTCAAAATCACGAAGGCTTTTTTTTTCCCCCAACCTTGAAGCAGAAGCAGGACTTCTCTCTTCCAAGCTACCTTTTCTTTCTTTCTTTCTTTTTTTCGTTTGCTAGTTTGAAGGATGACGACAGTGGCGATCATGACCAGAATGAAGAGAACAGCACACAGAAAGATGGTGAGAAGGAAAAAAACGATAAAGACAAACCCCAAAACAGCACCAAGAGGAAGGTATGTCCCTGTCTTTTCTCTAGAGACTAGATCAGAGATCAGTGGATTGCAGGTCTTCATCCCCAAGAGATCAGTGGGAATTGCAACCCTCAGCCTTCCTAACCAGCTCCCGGATTGTAGTCTGATAGATTTGGAGGAGCTTCAGCTAAACACTTAACAAGCGCCTGCCTCAACTTTGGGCAAAATACAGGGAGTCCTCGACTTACAACCCAAATGTTGAGCCCAACATTTCTGTCCCTAAGTGAGATAGTTGCTAAGCGAGTTTTGCCCCCCATTTTCTACAACCTTTCTCGCCACAGTTGTAAAATGAGTCGCTGCCACTGTTCAGTTTAGTAACCTGGTTGTTAAGTGAATCTGGTTTCCCAGACTTTGCTTGCCAGAAGATCGCAAAAGACACCTTCACCGTCATAAATAGGAGTCAGTTTTCCAAGTGTCTGAATTTTGGTCACGTGATTTCGGGGACTTACAACCATTCATTTAGTGACTCTTCAAAGTTACAGCGGCACTGAAAAATGACCATTTTTCACACTTACGACCGTTGCAAGATTCCCCTGACCAATGTCTATGGAGTGTTGTGCCTCGCCCGCCCCCCTCTCCGCAGCCGGGCCCCTCTCATCTCCTGTTAACTCAGCCAGGGACTGAATGTGCAGACGAACGGCCTGGCATGCCTCCAGCCCCCAGTCCTGGCACCATGCCCGGACAGACCAAGCAAATAAACCTTTCCCCCACAGCATGTGAGCATGAGGAGCATGAAGCCAGTCACAAGCTGGAATTGCCGGCAACTAGAGGGTGGACAGATCCACGCTTCCGGAGAATGGAGAGGCGACGTCAGCAAAAGGAAGGGAGGGGCAGGCCTGGATAAGTGCTGAGTCATGGAGCCACACCCCATGGCCTATATAAAGGATCTGCTTTCTGGCATTCTTTGAGTCAGGCAAAGTCTAAATTGGATTGCTGAAGTCACATCTTGGACTCCTGCTTGCCCTGAGAACTCTGACAGAACTTTGGCAAAGCTGCAAAGGCTTTGTGGCCACGCTTGATACAGATTTCCCTGACCCGGCCGTCAGAGGAGGAGTGGGACACGACAATGGAGATTCTCAGTCATCCAGGTCATGGTTGTCCCAAAGGTGCTTTTTCAAAAGGCAAACTGGACTGACTTTTTTTTTTCTTTGAAGGCGTTTCGCTTCTCATCCGAGAAGCTTCTTCAGTTCTGAACTCAACTGAAGAAGTCAGAACTGAAGAAGCTTCTCGGATGAGATGCAAAACGTTGTTGGGGGTAGACTAGTCTATTCTAGTCAAGTCTAGTCTAGTCTAGTCTAGAATAGAATAGAATAGAATAGAATAGAATAGAATAGAATAGAATAGAATAGAATAGAATAGAATTCAATAGAATTCAATAGAATAGAATAGAATTCAATAGAATAGAATAGAATAGAATTCAATAGAATAGAATAGAATAGAATTCAATAGAATAGAATTCAATTCTTTATTGGCCAAGTATGATTGGACACACAAGGAATTTGTCTTTAGTGTATATGTTCTCAGAGATGCAAAACGTCCTCAAGGAAAAACAAAATCCAGTTGCCTTTGGAAAAAGCACCTTTGGGATTCCCGTAATCTTGTGATCACAACTTGGATGCTTGTCAACTGACATGTATTTATGACGGCTGCAGAGTCCCGGGATCATGTGATCACCTTTCATGATCTTTCTGACACGCAGAGTCAACGGGGAAGCCAGATTCACTTAAAAACCGTGTTGCTAACTACACAACTGCAGAGATTCACTGAACAACGGTGACAAGAAAAGTCAGAGAATGGGACAAAACTCCCTGAACGACCACCTTGCTTAGCAACGGAAATTTGGGCCTCAATTGTGGTCGTAAGTCAAGAACGATCTACAGTGGAAGGAGGGGATCACATGTCCTCCCCTCCTCAAATTAGAGCAACTAGAAGAGGAGGAGAAGGGCACTTTGCAGCGAGAGGAATCTTAACCTTTAGTCCAGGGGTCTCCAACCTTGGCAACTTTAAGACTTGTGGGCTTCAACTCCCAGAGTTCCTCAGCCAGCTTTGCTGGCTGAGGAATGCTGGGAGTTGAAGTCCACAAGTCTTAAAGTTGCCAAGGTTGGAAACCCCTGCTTTAGTCTTTGTAACAGGGTGAGAAGGGAGACAAAACTGCAGAAATGGACCCCAGAGACTGATTTAAACTCAAACCCCCATCACCATAAAGGTGGCTATTTTGTGAGCACTGCAGGGAAGATAGGATTTCAGGCTTCAATGGGACTTTAAAAAAAAAAAAAGGTGATTATCATGGTGGAAAGAAACAGGCTTTTCTCTGGGAGCTTTTACTTCGCCTACATTTTGGGGAAGAATTTATAGCAGATCTTGAGCCGTGGTGGCGCAGCGGTTAGAATGCAGCATTGCAGGCTCACTCTGCCCACTGCCAGGAGTTTGATCGCGACCGGCTGAAGGTCGACTCAAATCTTCCAGCCTTCTCAGGTCGGTAAAAGGAAAACCCTGATTGTTGGGGACAATAGGCTGACTTTGAAATAAAAACTTTCAGTCTTTACTGATGTTTACTGGGCCTCTGTGGCTCAGACTGCTAATGCTGTCTGTTATTAACAGCAGCTGCTTGCAATTACTGCAGGTTCTAGTCCCACCAGGCCCAAGGTTGACTCAGCCTTCCATCCTTTATAAGGTAGGTAAAATGAGGACCCAGATTGTTGGGGGCAATAAGTTGACTTTGTATATAAATATACAAATAGGATGAAGACTATTGCTAACATAGTGTAAGCCGCCCTGAGTCTTTGGAGAAGGGCGGGATATAAATGCAAATAAAAAAAAAAGTTTGATTAATAGTAGTAGAGCTGTGGTGGCGCAGTGGTTAGAATGTAGTATTGCAGGCAAACTGCCCACTGCCAGCAATTCTAACTGCCTCAAGGTTGACTTCCATCCAGGTCGGTAAAATGAGGACCCAAATTGTTGGGGGTAGACTAGAATAGAATAGACAAGACTAGACTAGACTAGACTTGAATTGAATTGAATTGAATTGAATTGAATTGAATTCAATAGAGTAGAATTCAATAGAATAGAATTCAATAGAATAGAATAGAATAGAATAGAATAGAATTTTTTATTGGCCAAGTGTGATTGGACACACAAGGAATTGGTCTTTGGTACATATGCTCTCAGTGTACATAAAGAAAAAATAAAATATATACAATACTTAGTGATGGTCACAGGATAGTAATAAGCAATCAAATCATACTAGGAAACAATAAAACAATATAAATTGTAAAGATACAAGCAACATGGTTATAGTCATGAGTGAGAAGAGATCAGTACTAGGAAGGATGAGAAGAAGAACAGTAATACAGTCTTAGTAGTTAATTTGACAGTGCTGTGGGAGTTAGTTGTTTAGCAGAGTGATGGCATTTGGGAACAAACTGTCCTTGCGTCTTGTTGTTCTGGTGTGCAGAGCCCTATAGCGTCGTTTTGAGGATAGGAGTTGAAACAATATATATGCTGATTCTGTAAACCGCTTAGAGAGGGCTGTAAAGCACCGTGAAGCGGTATATAAGTCTAAGTGCCATTGCTATTGCAGGCTAACTCTGTTCACTGCCAGAAGTTCAGTCCTGACCAGCTCAAGGTTAACTCAGCCTTCCATCCTTTCAAGGTCGGTAAAACGGGGACCCAGATTGTTGGGGGGCAATATGCTGACTCCGTAAACCGCTTAGAGAGGGCTAGAAAAGCACTGTGAAGCAGTATATAAAGCTTAAGCGCTTTTACTATTGCTATTTTTGATTCCCCTTCTATTAGTTGGGAGCTCTACTTCCGACTCGGCCCCTTCAGGAAATCTAAAAACCGAGCCGAGTTGTTAACCGTGGTTTGCTTAAACACCACCTATGGCGGTTGTCAGAGCAGCTCAATTCCATCTTCTCCCTTATGCCAAGACAGGGAAACCAAGTCCTCGTTGCCTCGCAAGGTTGTTTTCATTTAAGAGCTGTTCTCCTCCGACCAGAGGCACATAAAGGCGCGTAAGCAGCGTTCGTAAACTGGCCTTGTGCAACGAGCCGCTTTTAAGGAACGCAAAAATGCCTCTCAGGAGCCTCGTCCGCTGCCAATTTGGAGAAACTCCAGCAAAGCACCGGTTGCCGCTAATCCCCGACTTGAAGCATAGTCAATTTCTGGCAGACTAAAGGGTCTGTTTCAAGCTAGTAAAGAGAGAGATGGAATTGCAGGACGAAAGTGAAGCTAAAAACTGTCCTATGCCAGCAGGAACGAGGCAGGTTGCTAATGCTGCCAACGTCTGTTTCGAGAAAGGCGCCGGGATAAATGAGTGTTTGGATTTCACCCGCAGGCTGCGGTTCCAGGACCAGCTGAGCACCCTCTGCAGTATAACTACACCTTCTGGTACTCCAGACGGACCCCGGGGAGGCCCACCAGCTCTCAGAGTTATGAACAGAACATCAAGCAAATTGGCACCTTTGCCTCTGTGAGTGCATTTCGGTTGTGTGGTTCTGACAAAGCTTGAATGGGTGGGATAGCCGTCCCAAGAAAAAAAAAAATTAAGGGGTACGTTGTGATTGTTTTCGTCGCCCTGATGTAAAAAAAGATGTTGAGACATTAGAAAGAATGCAGAGAAGAGCAACAAAGAGGATTAGGGGACTAGAGGCTAAAACATACAAAGAACGGTTGCTGAAATTGGGTATGTTTAGTTTAATGAAAAGAAGGACTAGGGGAGACATGATAGCAGAGTTCCAATATCTCAGGGGTTGCCACAAAGAAGAGGGAGTCAAACTATTCTCCAAAGCACCTGAGGGTAGAACAAGAAGCAATGGGTGGAAACTAATCAAGGAGAGAAGCAACTTAGAACTAAGGAGAAATTTCCTGACAGTGAGAACAGCTTGCCTCCAGAAGTTGCAAATGCTCCAACACTGGAAGTTTTTAAGAAGAGATTGGACAACCATTTGTCTGAAGTGGTGTAGGGTTTCCTGCCTAAGCAGGAGGTTGGACTAGAAGATCTCCAAGGTCCCTTCCAATTCTGTTATTCTATACCAGCCCTAGATATAAAGTCTTTTCTTCAAAGATGAGACTCCAGTGAGCCATTATCAGTTAAAAGGGAAAGTCTGACCCTGGAGACAATTTAAATATTGTACTCCCAGGCTACGTCAGGTTGTTTATATCTCACAGTCTCCTTTTATGATACAGGCAGTCCTCGACTTAGCAACTGTTAATTTAGTGACCGTTCTAAGTTACAACAGCAGGGGAAAAAGCAACGTATAGCCGTTTTTCACACACACACACCACCGTTGCAGCATCCTCATGGTTGTCCCAAAGCGGCAACTGGACTTTCTTTGTTTTTCTTTGAAGACGTTTCACTTCTCATCCAAGAAGCTGCTTCAGCTCTGACTGGACGGTGTAGAATGGAAGATAGCAAAGTCCACATTCTGGACAGAGAGGACCGCTGGTTTGAAAGAGGGATCAAAGAGGCCACCTATATCCAAATTGAACAGCCCCCTCTCAACAGAAGGGGAGGGATATGACATCATCTATCTCCAGTCTACAATCTAGTCCTTTCAGCAGTTCCAAGAAGGCTCCACACCCATTTGCACCACTCAGGTGACCCTGAGGACACAGACAAACCTCCAGGTGGCCTCAAGGACTCTCTCAAAGGATGCAAATGACCAGCTGCCTGCAAGGAATATAAATCCTTCCATTCCCCACCATCCGGTCAGAGCTGAAGAAGCTCCTTAGATGAGAAGTGAAACGTCTTCAAAAGAAAAACCAGAAAGTCCAGTTGCTTCTTGAAAAAAACACCTTTGGGACAACTGTGACCTGGATGACTGAGACTCTCCATAGATATTCACCATCTGCTGGTTTCTACGCTGGTGTCTTAACCAGAAAGCTCTCACATACGAAGCATTAGATAATCCAACCTACATAGCTGCCCAAATTACCTAATTATCCCTGCCTCTAATTGCAAAAGGGTTTCTCCTCTTATAGGAGAGTCCTGTTAATCTGGGGGGGAAAAAATCAAAGAAAAATCAGGAGTCTGGTAGCATTTTTTCCGACAAACTAATTTTTATCCAAAGGTACTTCTTCAGGGTTTTTCCTTTGCAGCTTTTATGGGGTTTTATCTGTGCAAGACGCTCACTTTTTATTTTATAAATGAATGTTCAATTGATGGGTAAAATCATGCTTTCATCTGAGTTCTATTTGCTGCCTTACAATTTTTATTTAAATTGTAAATTTTTATTTTAGCTGACAGAGAAATGTTTCTGCGGTGTGCCCGACCAATGTGGGCTTTTCCGGTGTCGATAAACTCCACAACCTCTCAGCCCTAGCTTATATAATCAGCTTATACAGATTCCATCAGTTCTGTAGTCCAACAACTTTTGTGAGGTATCCAGAAAAGTTTTGTGTCACAAACATGATGTGAATTGATGAGGAGATTGCTTTGACCAATTCAGGTTTCTCTTTGTGTACAAGTAAATATAAATATATATTAACATATTGTGATACACAATCATCAATGCTTTACAGATAGTCCTCGACTTATGACCACAATGGAGCCCAACATTTCTGTTGTTAAGTGAGCCATTTTCCTCACTTTACAATCTTTCTTCCTGCAGTCGTTAAGTGAATCACTGCAGTTGATAAGTTAGTAACCCGGTTGTTAAGCGAACCTGGCTCCCCCATTGACTTGGCTTGTCAGAAGGTAGCAACAGCCCCCCCCCCACCCGCGACAGAGCAACGGTTATAAATACGAACCAGTTGCCAAGCATCCAATTTCTGATAAAATGAGTTCATCGGTAGGTCGAAAGTATGAAAAACGGTCCTAGGTCACCTTTTTCAGTGCCGTTGTAAAACTTTGAACGGTCACTAAACCGAATTTGTAATTTGAGGTTTGTAGTTTGTATTATAGGCAAGATGAGTGAGGAAGGAAGGAAGGAAGGAGAGAGAGAGAAAGAAAGAAAGAAAAGAAAGAAAGAAAGAAAGAAAGAAAAAGAAAGAAAGAAAGAAAGAAAGAATCTTCCCAAACCAGTTGGATTCACCAAAATGTCACATTAGACGGTAGAAGTAGGTTACAAGGCAACCTTCTAAAGATTTAATCAGAAATAAGATTTGGTCCCTAGAGGGCAGCAGGACTCTCTGGAACGGCCCGGCAGATACTTGCGACATCTGCTGAAGACCCCGGCAGCAGGAGTCTTTTTAATGACGAATGAAGGTGAATAATAAACGTGTCCCAGGGTAATGTTGCAGGATCCGATCTGGGTCGGTCACCGGGGCAAGAGGTTTTGTCTTCCCAGCCTTTGGACTCCTGCTGGAGCCCTTCCTCAGGGAACTTTTCTCTCCAGCAATAGAATAGGAGATGGGATGGGATGGGACGGGACGGGACAGTGATGGCTAACTTCTTTGCTGTCGCATGCCAAAAGTAGGGGGAACATGGGGGGGTCATGCGCGTGTGTGCCCACACCCATAATTCAATGCGCCCTATGCATGCACGTGTGACACACAATGCGCCCTATGCATGCACGCTTTTGGCACACAATGGTATGGTGGGCCCAGTCAGCCCGTTTTTTGCCTTCCCCAGGCTCCAGAGGCTTTCTACGAGCCTGGGGAGAGTGAAAATGGCCTTCCCCACCCCCCTGGAGGCCCCCCCCCCCGGTAGGTCAGAAGGCCCGAAAATCACCCACATGCACGCTGGAGCTGAGCTAGGGCAACAGTCATGTGCCCACAGATATCGATCCGTGTGCCACCTGTGGGGGGTTAGGAGCTAAGATAGGGGATAGGAGATAGGAGATAGGAGATAGGATAGGATAGGATAGGATAGGATAGGATAGGATAGGATAGGATAGGATAGGATAGGGAAAATGAATAGGATGGGATAGGATATAGGATATAGGACATGATAAGGAGATAGGTTAGGATAGGATAGGATAGGATAGGATAGGATAGGATAGGATAGGGAAAATGAATAGGATAAGATAGGATATAGGACATGATAAGGAGATAGGATAGGATAGAGAAAATGAATAGGATCAGATAGGATATAGGATATAGGACATGATAAGGAGATAGGATAGGATAGGGTATAGGATATAGGACATGATAAGGAGATAGGATAGGATATAGGATATAGGACATGATAAGGAGATGGGGTAGGATAGGATAGAATAGAGAAAATGAATAGGATAGGATATAGGACATGAGATATAGTAATATATAGTAATATATACTGTAGGACATGATTAGGAGATAAGAGGATAGGATAGGATATAAGATATAGGATATAGGACATGATAAGGAGATAGGATTGGATAGGATAGGATATAGGGGATAGGGGATAGGACATGATAAGGAGATAGGAGATAGGATAGGATATAGGACAGGATAGACTATATGATAGGGGATAAGATAGGATAGGAGTGGAGTCTCAGGGAACTTCTCTCTAACAGAGGGTGTGCTTTGGGCTGTTCTATGCATCATAGTCATGTGGTACCTTCCTATTGTCGATTGGAGTCCTACAGATAGTCCTCGACTTACAATAGTTAATTTAGCGGCCGTTCAAAGTCACGACGACACTAGGGAAAAAAGTTAGTGCTGTTTTTCAGCGTTAACGACCTTGGCAGCCTCCCCGTGATCATGTGTTCAAAAGTCAGGCGCTTGGCAACTGGTTCATACTTAACGACCGCGGCTGTCTCCCAGGGTCACGTGATTCCCCGTTTTGCCACCTTCAGACAAGCAAAGTCACGAAGAAGCCAGATTCATCTTTCAGGAATCCCCCAAGTTTAGTAGAAGTGATCCTGCTTGTACCTTCCGTATTCTATACTCCATCTGGCCCTGTTCATTTAATATCTTAATTATTTTTCTTTTATTATATAAAAATACAAAAAATAAAATAAAATAGGAAATTAAGGGAATGGGGAAAAGGGGATGTGAGATACAAAGGGAAAGAGGAAAATAAGAAAAGTGGGCATTGACTTCCAACTCTTCCTAGCACAGCACAAGATAAACATAACTCCGACCTCAACTTTTTGCTTTTACACATTAATATACAACTCGCCATTTCTAGAACACCAAATCTTTCTAATCAACAAAAACCAAGGTCAGTTTCATATATTTTTTTCTTTTTTACAAGCACAAATTCCAGAAGTGATATCCAAATAAGAACATATTTTCCTCTTTAAATAAAGTAATCAAGTTAACCATTCCTGCTTTAACTTCCTTGCTGTGGAAAGAATGCGTACTTCTATTTGCATCTATTAATCTTTGTGAGCCATCACCATTTTTATTTACAAAACTTACTGTTTTCTTTCAAATTCTTTAGCCTTACTGAGAAAAAAAGGTGTGTGGGGGGGGAAGCTTTCTCTTCTCTTTCACTCTCCCCTAGCCCTGTTCATTTGAATTAACCCTTATCTTCTCCTCACCTGTCCTTCCCTAGGGACAAGGGCTACACTTCAAGGGTAAAATGCTCCCGGTTCGGACCGGATCGCGTGATCCGGTAGCGATCTTGGCTGGTAGTTCAGAGATCGTGGTGCGAGGCTCCGCCCACCCGCCTAGCTGACATGACTTCCTGGTTTTAACCAGAAAATCATGTATTTTGTACCCTATGTGCATGCGCAGAAAGGTTTTGCGAATGCGCAGAAGGTTGCGTGAGCATGTGACACGCACACACATGGCGCGTGCACTTCTGAACCAGTAAGGAAGGTACGTAGATTTCACCCCTGGTACATTTCCTTTCTGAGAGAAGACAGACATAAGATTTAAGCAGTTCTGTCCTTTTACCAATTTGCCTTTTCTCCTTGATCTACGCTGTCTTTTATTCTGAGCATATCCAAAGTAATCCTTTATATTGGTTTGGTATCCCCGCTTTGTTAGAGCTTTACCTTTCCTAATGGGGTTTCCTACAGTTTCTGGAGATTTATCTTATAGGGGTTTTTTTTGGGGGGGGGGATGATGTGCCTCCCCTTCCATATCCTAGTCATGTTTCATTTTTCTCTTCATTTTAGAGAGCTCAGTGTATATCCCTGCTGGACTCTTTAGATTTCTCCCATTTTTCCTTCTTTTAGGAATTGATTGGGATTCAGAAAAATGGAATAACACAGTTAGAAGAGGCCTTGGAGGTCTTCTAGTCCAACCCTCTGCACAAGCAGGAAACACTATACCATTTCAGACCTTATGGGCATTACGGAGACCTGGTTGGGTCCGGAGGGGGGGGTTCCCCTTGTGGAGTTATGCCCGCCAGGTTTCCGAGCATTTCATCATCCGAGAGCCCAAGGTAGGGGTGGGGGGGTAGCGGTTGTTATAAGGGAAAGTCTAGAGCCGAGGGAGGCCACTGTACCTCAGATTGCCGGTTGTGAATCCCTCTTTGTGAAGTGGGGCCATCCGAATCAGCTGGGCTTGTTGATCACGTACCTGGCTCCTTGCTGCGTGACTACAGCCCTACCCGAGTTGTTGGAGGTGCTCGCCGGGGTGGCGGTTGAGACCCCCAGACTTATAGTCATGGGGGACTTTAACCTGCCATCGACGGGCCTGTCATCGACAGCGGCTCGGGAGTTCCAGGCTTCCATGACGGCCATGGACCTGATTCAAGTAATTGATGGCCCTACGCACACAGGGGGAGGCACACTGGACTTAATTTATATCTCTGGACAGTGGTTAAATGATCTGAAATTAGATAAGTTAGAAACAGAACCGGTGTCACGGTCAGATCATTTTCTCCTTCGCCTAGATTTTCGGACCGCTATCCACCACTGCAGGGAGACGGACCCAATGCGTTGGTTCCGTCCCAGGCGCCTGATGGACCCGGAGAGGTTCCTGACGGAGCTTGGGCCGTTTCCTGAGGACCTGGCCCACGGCACGGCTGAAGAACTAGTTGCGGCTGGAGCTTTGGACCGTGTCGTGCCCTTGCGGCCTCTGACCCGGCGCAGATCTCGGCCGGCCTCTTGGTTCTCCGAGGGGCTGAGGGAGATGAAACGCCGGAGAAGACGCCTAGAGAGTGTTTGGAGGTCCAGCCGTTCTGAAGCTGACCGAACACTAGTTAGGTCTTACTCTAGGACCTACCTAGTGGCAATGAGGGAGGCGAAGCGTTCCTACGCTTCCACCCTCATTGCGTCGGCAGATAACCGCCCGGCCACCCTGTTTCGGGTGACCTGCTCCCTCCTGCATCAGGAGGTGCGGGATGACCCGTTGCAGGGACGTGCCAAGGAGTTTAGTGGTTATCTATACGACAAAATCATTCAGCTCCGGGATGGCTTGGACCGAAATTGGGATGATCCAGGTGAGAGGGCGGAGTCGTGTCTTGTGGAGATCGTTTGGGATGAGTTTGACCCTGTGGCTCCCGAGGACGTGGACAGGTTGCTGGGGAGGCTGCATACCACGACATGTTTACTGGACCCGTGCCCTTCCTGGCTGGTGCTGGCCTCCCGGGAAGTGACACGAGGCTGGCTCCAGGGGATTATCAACGCTTCTTTGTTGGAGGGGGTTTTCCCTGCCGCCTTGAAGGAGGCGGTGGTGAGACCCCTCCTCAAGAAGCCTTCCTTGGATCCAGCTATTTTAGGTAATTACCATCCGGTCTCCAACCTTCGCTTTATTGCGAAGGTTGTAGAGAGTGCCGTGGCACGGCAGCTACCCCAGTACCTGGATGAAGCTGTCTATCTAGACCCGTTCCAGTCCGGCTTCCGACCCGGATACAGCACGGAGACAGCTTTGGTCGCGTTGGTGGATGATCTCTGGAGGGCCAGAGACAGGGGTTATTCCTCTGCCCTGGTCCTGTTAGATCTCTCAGCGGCTTTTGATACCATCGACCATGGTATCCTGCTGCGCCGGTTGGGGGGGTTGGGAGTGGGAGGCACCGTTTATCGGTGGTTCTCCTCCTATCTCTCCGACCGGTCGCAGACGGTGTTGACGGGGGCAGAGGTCGACCACGAGGCACCTTACTTGTGGGGTGCCACAGGGGTCGATTCTCTCACCCCTCCTGTTCAACATCTATATGAAGCCGTTGGGCGAGATCATCAGTGGCTTCGGGGTGAGATACCAACTGTACGCTGATGATACTCAGCTGTACTTTTCCACCCCGGGCCACCCCAACGAAGCTGTCGAGGTGCTGTCCCGGTGTTTGAAGGCCGTACGGGTCTGGATGGGGAGAAACAGGCTCAAGCTCAATCCCTCCAAGACCGAGTGGCTGTGGGTGCCGGCACCCCGATACAGTCAGCTGCAGCCGCAGCTGACTGTTGAAGCGAGTTATTGGCCCCAAAGGAGGGAGTGCGCAACTTGGGTGTTCTCCTGGATGCACGGCTGTCGCTGGAAGATCATTTGGCGGCCGTCTCCAGGAAAGCCTTTCACCAGGTTCGCCTGGTTCGCCAGTTGCGCCCCTTCCTTGATCGGGATGCCCTATGCACAGTCACTCATGCTCTCGTTACCTCTCGCCTGGATTATTGCAATGCTCTCTACGTGGGGCTCCCCTTGAGATGCACTCGGAGGCTTCAGTTGGTCCAGAATGCAGCTGCGCGGGTGATAGAGGGAGCTCCACGTAGCTCCCATATAACACCTCTCCTGCGCAGACTGCACTGGCTACCTGTTGCCTTTCGGGTGCATTTCAAGGTTCTGGTTGCCATCTTTAAAGCGCTCCATGGCTTGGGGCCTGGGTACTTACGGGACCGCCTGCTGTTACCTCATGCCTCCCACCGACCAGTACGCTCACACAGAGAGGGACTTCTCAGGGTGCCGTCCGCCAAACAATGTCGACTGGCGGCCCCCAGGGGAAGATCCTTCTCTGTGGGGGCTCCTACTCTCTGGAATGAACTTCCCCCCAGTTTACGCCAAATATCTGACCTTCGGACCTTTCGCCGCGAACTGAAAATTTGTTTGTTCGCGCGGGGCTTTCTTAAATTGGGTAGATTTTAAATTTAACTGTTTTTAGTTTTAAATTGGGTTTTTTTAGATTATATATTTTAATTTATCGGCCTAACTGTATAATAAATTTTTTAATTCATTTTTAATTGTACATTGTTTATTTTTATCTTGGCTGTACACCGCCCTGAGTCCTTCGGGAGAAGGGCGGTCTAGAAATCTAATAAAGTAAGTAAGTAAGTAAATGGTTGTCCAATCTCTTCTTAAAAACCTCCCGTGTTAGAGCACCCACATTTCTGGTGGCAAGTTGTTCCACTGGTTAATTGTTCTCCCTGTCAGGAAATTTCTCCTTAGTTCTAGGTTGCTTCTCTCCTGGATTAGTTTCCATCCGTTGCTTTTGTCCTGCCGTCAGGTGCTTTGGAGAATAGCTTGATCCCCTCTTCTTTGTGGCAACCCCTCAAATATTGGAAGATTGCTATCGTGTCACCCCTAGTCGTCCTTCTCCTTAAACTAGCCATACTCAATTCCAGCAACCGTTCTTCGCATATTTTAGCCTCCAGTCCCCTCATCATCTTTGTTGCTCTTCTCTGCATTCTTTCTAGAGTCTCCATATCTTTTTTACATCCTGGCGACTAAAACTGAATGTATGTATTCCAGATGTGGCCTTACTAAGGTTTTATAGAGCATACTAATACTTCACCTATTCTATGCCTCTGTTTATACAACTAAAGATTGTATTTGCTTTTTTGGCTGCTGCTGCACATTCCTGGCTCATTGTTTAAGTGATCATCCACTAGGACTCAAGGTCCCTCTCACAGTTACTTATTTTTGAGCCAGGTTTCGCCTAATCTGTACTTGTACCTTTGGTTTTTCCTGCCCAGGTATAAAACCTTGCCTCAATTTGTCCTCAGCTTACAGCCACAGTCAGTACCGGAATGTCTGTTACTAAGCAAGGAAGTCAATTGTGCCTGATTTGTCAGCCTTTTTGCCGCCCGTTAAGCAAATCACTGAATCATCTGGTCATTAAGCAAATCCAGCTTCCCCCATTGACTTTGCTTGTTGGAAGCCAGCCAAGCAAAGTTTGCAGATGGTGATCACATGATCCCGGGAACCGTCATAAATACATACTGCAGCTGTTGTAAGTGTGAGGAATGGTCATCGGTCACCATTTTTTCACAGCCGTTGTAACTTTGAAAGGTGGCTATGTGCATGGTTGTAAGTCAAGGACTACCTGTACCATATTTTGACATATTAACCATGGACAATTCCAGAAGGCAGATCTTGGAAGGTTGTGTAGTTGCATACAGAACCAGGATTTTTGTGGAGCTAAACTGTTCAGTCACTTTCTCCTACTCAGCCATATTGTGATTTTTATGGAGATTCTTATCATAGATTGAAGGCAACGCTTACGAAACCAGATGAAATCTGCATCTGTTATCTTTTCGTCTGACTGGGATAACAGAATCGTTGTTTAATGCAGCCAGATTGTCTGTGATAATTTGCAGAATGGGACTGCAATTAACAGCTGATTAATTTCCAGTGTTTTATGTGGGTTGTATAATAATAATAATAATAATAATGTTAACTTGTTTCTTTTTCTTGGACTGCTTTTAGTCCAAATTATGGAGGAAATTGCACTGTTCCTTCATGATTGGTATAATCTTTAAACCCAGTAAAATAAATTAAAATAAAATAAACTATAAAATAAAATAAGTGTGGCTCAGGCTGTAAGATAGCCTGTTATTAAACACAGCTGCCTACAATTACTGCAGGCTCGAGTCCCACCAGGCCCAAGGTTGACTCAGCCTTCCATCCTTTATAAGGTAGGTAAAATGAGGACCCAGATTGTTGGGGGGGCAATAAGTTGACTTTGTATATAAATATACAAATAGGACGAGACTATTGCCTTACACAATATAAGCCGCCCTGAGTCTTCGGAGAAGGGCGGGATATAAATGTAAATTAAAAAAAAATAAGAATAATAAACAATTCCTCTTTGATTATCTCAAGTCAGTAACTTTTGGTCATGATTTGAGTTGTGCATATTGGCTTGATTTTTAAGTTTCTCTCTTTCTCTGACCATGTAGACTGATTAGATCTAATTTTTTTTTAATTGTCACATTAGCAGATGACAAAAGTGAAGAGAAATAAATTTCATTTGCCCCTACAGTGAACCCAATACAGGTGGTCCTCAACTTATGACCCACAAATGAACCCAAAATATCTGTTGCTACGTGAGACCTTTCTTAAGTGAATTTTGCCCCGATTTATGACCTTTCCAGCCGTCGTTGCTAAGTGAATTGTTGCACTTGTTAAGTTAGTAACATGGTTGTTAAGTGAATCTGGCTTCCCCATGGACTTCACTTGTCAGATCCCGTGACCCCGGGACACTGCAACCGTCATAACTATGAGTCAGTTGCCAAGCGTCTGAATTTTGATCATGTGACCTCAAGATGCTGCAGTGGTCGGAAGTGTGAAAAACTGCTCACCAAATGGAATGTTTACGGGACCGCCTACTGCTACCGAATACCTCCCACCGGCCCGTGCGCTCTCACAGAGAGGGACTCCTCAGGGTGCCGTCAGCTAGGCAGTGCCGTCTGGCGACACCCAGGGGAAGGGCCTTCTCTGTGGGGGCTCCCGCCCTCTGGAACGAACTCCCTCCAGGACTTCGTCAACTTCCGGACCTCCGAACCTTTCGTCACGAGCTTAAAATGCATTTATTCATCTGCGCGGGACTGGATTAGATTTTAAAGTTATTGGTTTTAAGGGGTTTTGTATTATTTATATTGTTTTTTAAATTTGGCAATAGAATAAGTTTTTTAATTGTTGTTTTTAATCTGTATTTATATGTATTTTAACTGCCTGTGAACCGCCCTGAGTTCTTAGGGAGATAGGGCGGTATATAAATTTGAAAAATAAATAAATAAAATAAAATGTTGTAAGTCGAGGACTGCCTATATTAACTTACCAACTGCAGCGATTGACTTGAACAACTGTGGTGAGAAAGGTCATAAAATGCGTCTAAAACCCACTCAACAGCTGTCTCGCTTAGCAGCAAAAATCTTGGGCTCAATTGTGATCGTAAGTCAAGGACTCCCTGTATGTATTGCAAGTCCATTCTAGGCATAAATTGTTTCTTCAACTTCTACCCTCAAAACGATGCTAGAGGGCAGGGGTCTCCAACCTTGGCAACTTTTAAGACTCGTGGAATTCTGGGAGTTGAAGACCACAAGTCTTAAAGTCGCCAAGGTTGGAGACCCTTGTTATAGGGCACTGCACACCAGAACAACAAGACACAAGGACAGTTTGTTCCAAAACACTATCACTCTGCTAAACAACTAATTCCCTCAACATTGTCAAATCATTTACTGTATTACTATTATTCTTATCTTCCTTACTAGTACCTATCTCTTCCCACTTACGACTATAACCATGTTGCTTGTATCTTTCAATTTATATTGTTTTTATTTGTTTCCTAGTATGATTTGATAGCTTATTAGTAACCTTGACTATCACTAAGTGTTGAATCTTTTTATTCTTGATGAATGTATTTTATTCTCCTTATGTACACTGAGAGCATATGCACCAAAGACAAATTCCTTGTGTGTCCAATCACACTTGGCCAAGAAAGAATTCTGTTCTGTTCTGTTCTGTTCTGCTCTGTGTCTATTCTATTCTATTCTATTCTATTCTATTCTATTCTATTCTATTCTATTCTATTCTATTCTATTCCATTCCATTCCATTCCATTCCATTCCATTCCATTATATTCTATCCTATCCATTATTCTATTCTATTCTATTCTATTCTATTCTATTCTATTCTATTCTATTCTATTCTATTCTATTCTATTCTATTCTATTCCATTCTATTCCATTCCATTCCATTCTATTCCTATTCTATTCCATTCCATTCTATTATATCATATTATATCCTATCCATTATTCTATTCTTATCTATTCTATTTTATTCTATTCTACTCTTCTCTTCTCTTCTATTTCTCTTCTCTTCTCTTCTCTTCTCTTCTCTTCTCTTCTCTTCTCTTCTCTTCTCTTCTCTTCTCTTCTATTCCCATTCCATTCTATTTCTATTCCATTCCATTCTATTATATCATATTATATCCTATCCATTATTCTATTCTATTCTATTTATTCCATTCCATTCCATTCCATTCTATTCTATTCTATTCTATTCTATTCTATATAAATATATATAAATGAATGTCTTCCAGGTGGAACAGTTCTGGCGGTTTTACAGTCACATGGTCCGTCCTGGGGACCTGACAGGCCACAGCGACTTCCATCTTTTCAAAGAAGGGATTAAGCCCATGTGGGAGGTGAGTCTGAGGCGAGGTTTGCTCCGTAAGGCTTTCCTGGCACTGACATGTCTGCTGTGGAAGTAAGCCGGGCTCAAACCCAGGTTTACTCTGTCAGGAGGCTCTCACTGTCCCCATTGTTCATCCGTTTTTCACCCATTTCTTTGGTGAGAAGGGGAGCCTTTGGTCAACGATCCTGTCAGGGAGAGATGCCAGGGTTTCCAGACTGCTTTGGTTCAGAATGCTCCGGCCTATAAATTATTTATTTGTTAAGATTTTTCATCTACCTTCATCAGGAACTCAAGATGGCGGACATTACCTAATACTCTTTCCTCCCTCTTATTTTCCCCTCAAAAATAACCCGGTGAGGTAGATTGGGCTGAGAGAGAGAGGAACTGGCCCAAAGTCACCCAGCCAGCTTTCGTATCCAAGACGGGACTAGAACTCACCACCTCCTATTGATTGGCCCAAAAACACCCATCCAGCTTTCATGTTTAAGGCATGAAACTGCAAACTCAGCGTCTGCTAGTGGTTGGGCCATAGTCACCCTGCCAGCTTTCATGCTAAGGCAGGACTAGAATTCACCATCTCCTAGTGATTGGCCCACGGTGATCCCACTGGCTTTTATGCCTGAGGCAGGACTAGAACTCACCACCTCCTAGTGATTGGCCCAAAGTCACCTAGCCAGCTTTCATGCTAAGGCAGGACTAGAATTCACCGTCTCCTAGCGATTGGCCCATGGTTGGCTTTTATGCCTGGCTTTTATTGGCCCATCCCGTTGGCTTTTATGCCTGAGGCAGGACTAGAATTCATCACCACCACCTGGTGATGGGCCCAGAATCACCCACCTGGGTTTCATGCCTAAACGGGACTAGAACTCACGGTTTCCTGGTTTCTCAGCCAGCATCTTAACCGCTGCACCAAACTGGCTCTCCATAAACTGGTGGTGTTTATTGGAACTGCCGCCCCCTTTCACATGTCAAGTTTGCACATGACACTTCTCCTGTTTAAGAATAGAATAGAGTGAATGAGCTGGAAGGGACCTTGGAGGTCTTCTAGTCCAGCCCCCTAGTCAAGTAGAGACCCTATACCTGTGGTGGCGAACCTGTGGCACACGTGTCAGAGGTGGCACACGGAGCCTTCTCTGTGGGCACGCTTGCTGTCACCAGCTGCTCTTCGCAAGCGCCAGAGTGCCAGAAAACGGCCGGAAAAACGGCCAAAAATGCCCAAAAAACAGGACTGTTTTGGGGGCTGTTTTTCAGGTCATTTTCCAGGCCGGTTTTTGAGTTGTTTTCAGGCCATTTTTCGAGCAGTTTTTGGGCCAAAAACGGACCAGAAAACAGCCCGAATAACGGCCTAAAACGGCCCAAAAAATGACCGGAAAACGGCCCAAAAACAGGCATGCGTACGCCGTCCAGCTGGTCTTCGGGTTTCCGGTGTTCCTGCAGGCACATATGCACACACATTCTGGTTTGGGCACTCAGTGCCGAAAATGTTCGCCATCACTACCCTAACCCAGGGGTCTGCAAACTTGGGTCTTTTAAGACTTGTGGACTTCAACTCCCAGAGTTCCTCAACCAGCTTTGCTCTGGGAGTTGAAGTCCACAAATCTTAAAAGAGCCAAGTTTACAGACCCCTGCCCTATACCATTCCAGACAAGTAGTTGTCCAGTCTCTTCTTAAAAACCTCCAGTGATGAAACACTGACAATTTCTGGTGGCAAGCTGTTCCACTGCTTAGTCATCCTCACTGTTAGGAAGTTTCTCCTTAATTCCAGATTGCTTCTCTCTTTGACTAGTTTCCAACCATTCTTTCTTGTCCTGCCCCCTATCGGAAGAATTGTCTTGTTTCGTCACAGACCCTCACACACACACACACACACCCCGCACCCAAATCAGTGCAGCATCGGTGCTCTCTGCAGCCTTAACCCTCAAGCCCGTGTTAGGTTGACCCTTAATTTTCTCCCTCGCCCGTCTTCCCAGGACGATGCCAACAAGAACGGGGGCAAGTGGATCATCCGCCTGCGAAAGGGCCTCGCATCTCGGTGCTGGGAGAACCTCATTCTGGCAATGCTGGGAGAACAATTTATGGTGGGGGAAGAAATCTGCGGGGCCGTCGTCTCCGTCCGTTTCCAGGTGAGTCGCCGGGGAGTTAACGGGAGACGGCTGCCAATCTGTGCACAGGGCTGTCCTGTCCCCAAAGGTGCCTTTTCGGGAGGCAACTGGACTTCCTTGTTTTTTCTTTGAAGATGTTTCGCTTCTCATCCAAGAAGCTTCTTCAGCTCTCACAGGATAGTGGGGAATGGAAGGATTTATATTCCTTGTAGACAGCTGGTCACTTGCATCCTTTTAGAGGGTCCTTGAAGCACTTGGAGGTTTATCTGTGTCCTCAGGGTCATCTGAGTGGTACTTCTGGTTCTTTTAGTCTGCAGTTTTTCCTTTGGAAATCCATTCCATTCAAAGGGGGTTCATCCCAAATTGTACAGCTAAGCATCTGTACAGATTCTCAATCATCCAAGTCATGGTTGTCCCAAAGGCTGTTGCAGCCTGTCGGCCCCAGCCCCTCCAACAGCCAAATCAGATGAAGAGGAGGTGTAGGAATCAGGGTCAGCTTCAAGGCAACCTGAGATCTCTGAGGGGAAAGAGGGAATGCAGCTGGCAGAGAGAGAGAGAGAGAGAGAGAGGCGGAAGCTGGGCTGTCCGCCAGCCCTCAGATGGAGAATCAACAGCCCCCAGGTCTGGAGGTTGCTGATGAGGAAGAGGAAGAACATCTGGGTCCAGTGCCTGAGGCATGGATGCACAGAAGGCAGAGGAGAGGAGAACAGTGGAAATCTATGGGCAGTCCTTGGGACGGAAGAGCCACTGCTGGTAGCGAAGCCCCACCCTAGCTCTGGAGATAAAAGGCAGGAGAAGGAGATGCAGACAATTCTTCATCTTCTGGCCGCACAGACTTGTTAGCCTGTGATGAGAGACAAATATTTTGCCGGAGCTACCGGCGCTCCTTCGACTTCAGAGGGTTTGTCGTGTTTGGGGAGCTGGGTCAGAGCAGCTGTTCTCTCTTAATCGTCTCCTGACGGTTCTCCCTTGCAGGAGGATATCATCTCCATATGGAACAAGACAGCTAGCGATCAGGCCACCACGGCCCGGATCAGGGACACTTTACGACGCGTACTCAACCTTCCCCCCAACACCATCATGGAGTACAAAACGCACACGGACAGCATCAAGTAAGTGCTGCGGCGAGGGGAGGGCCGGCGGGTTGCCGAAATGCGCTTGGTTCTGTGTCCTTACGGGCCGAAGGCTGCTTGGACCCGAAGATATGCGTGCCTGTTCTGTTGGGGGGGGAATCTCATCAGGGCTGTGAATCCCCTAACTCAGCAATTTGCAAGCTCTCTATCCCAGGGGGTCTCCAACCTCGGCAACTTTAAGGCTTGTGGACTTCAACTCCCAGAATTCCTCAGCCAACTTGGGAGCTGAAGTCCACAAGCCTTAAAGTTGCCAAGGTTGGAGACCCCTGCTCTACCCCGAAGAGCAAAAAAAAAATCCCTCCCCAGAATTGTTACTGCTCCCCTCAGGAACGTGCTCTGCCCCAGAGATCCTAGGACAACATTTGTTGTGTCTTGTCCGCTCTCACCGCAGCCGGGGTCTGCTTATCTGCTCCCGAACACGGAGGAATGTATGCCTCCCGGCCCCAGTCCTGGCTCCATGCCCAGACAAGCTGCAGAGGAGGGGGCACCTCCCGGTCCCAGCCCTGGCTCCATGCCCAGACAAACTGCAGAAGAAGGAGCACCCCCCGGCCCCAGCCCTGGCTCCATGCCCAGGCAAGCGGAGCAGCTAGACCCCTCCCCCTCCTCCACAGCATGTGAGCCTGAGGAAAGTTTACTTCCAACAGCTGCTGATTGGAGTGACCCTCGCATCAGAAGACTGGATAGGCGGAGGCAACAGAAGGAAGGGAGGGGCAGGCCTTAATGAGTGCTGAGTCATGGAGCCACACCCCATGGCCTATATAAAGGATCTGCTTTCTGGCAGTCTCTGAGTCAGGCAAAGTCGAACTTATCTTGCTGAAGTCACTTACTGGTCTCCTGCCTGCTCTGAGGACTTTGCTAGGACTTTGGGCAGAGCTGCAGAGGCAAGCCTGATTCGGATTTCCCTGACCCGGCCGTCAGCGGAGGAGTGGGACACGACAACATTTTTATTTTTTATTTATTTTTGAATTCTCCTTTGCTTCTTTCAAACTGACAGGCAGGAATCAGGTTACGGCCTTGACGCCATCAGGAACTTGACATTTATACAGAGAGTCTCCGGCTTACGACCACGACGGCGCCCAAAATTTGTGTTGCTAAGCGAGGCAGTTGTTAAATCGCCCCATTTTTTTTAACGACCTTTCTTGCCGCAGTCGTTTTAAGTGAATCGCTGCCGTTCGTTAGGTTAGTAAGATGGTTGTTAAGTGAATCCAGCTTCCCCCTAGGGACACTGCAACCGTCATAAATATGAGTTGGTGGCCAAGCGTGTGAATTTTGATCATGTGACCATGGGGATGCTGCAACGGTCGTGTGTGTTTAAAATGGTTATGTCACTTTTTCAGTGTCGTCGTAACTTTGAACGGTCACTAAATGAACTGTTGTAGGTCGAGGACTACCTGCATTAGGCTATCTCTAAGCCAGCGTTTTATTCACTTCGGCACAGTGATAAGTGGACTTCGGTTCCCAGAATTCCCCAGGCACCTGGGGGTCAAAGTCCACCTGCAGGAAGTCCTCGACTTAAGAGCCTGAAATTTTGGTTGTAAGCCGTTACCGTCGTAAGTTGAGGCACCACATGGCTGGATTCAATTTTACGACTGTTTTTAGGACTATTGTAAAGTGAGTCAGCACGGTCAAAACTCAAATCATGTGGTCATTAAGCAAATAATGGGGTTATTAAGCGAATCCATTCTTAGGAATAGGTGTTTTCATCCATCCATCTGTCCGTCCGTCCATCCATCCATCCATTCATTCATTCAACTTCTATAGCCACTCATCTCAGTCAATGATTCAGGGCGGCCTACAATTCAAAAAAAAATACATCACAGCTAAAGTACTAAAAACATTTTAAACCAAGCAAGAAAAACACTAAAACCATCCAGATTGAATTTTTGTTGGAAACTGACCCCCCCCCCCAAAAAAAAGGTTGCAAATTACGGTAATGTGACCGTAGGATGTCACAAATGCAAGCCCAGTTGCCAAGCAATGAAAATACAGTCACATGTCCCAAGGGACGAATCACAATTAGCATTTGAAGTCCATCAGAACTTCAAATGGTCACTTATCCAACAATCAGTCCTATACTCAAATTAAGTGATAAGTGATTGTATTGTACACTGGTCAAATTGTGGGAATTATTATGGAAAATAAAAAAATTTTGCTTTAAAAAAAAAAAAAGAACTTCAAATGGTCATTAAATAATACCTGGATCTTACAGGTGCCAAGGTTAAGAAACCTTCCTCTAAACCAGAGGTCTCCAACTTTGGCAACTTTAAGACTTGTGGACTTCAACTCCCAGAATTCCTCAGCCAGCAAAGCTGGATTCTGGGAGTTGAAGTCCACAGGTCTTAAAGTTGCTAAGGTTGGAGACCCCTGCTCTAAACTGCTAAGGCTACCTAAACTGCCCTCGATTTACAACTACAATTGACTTCCGTCGCTAAGCAAGGCGGTGGTTAAAATCAGCCTGATTTTATGACCTTTTTTTTGCCACGGTTGTTAAGCGAATCACTTCCGTTAAGTGAATCACACGGTCATTAAGCGAATCCGGCTCTCCCCCCCCCCATTGACTCTGCTTGTCGGAGGCTAGCTGGGCAGGTTGTAAATGGCGACCACATGGGGCCGGTTTAGCTCAGGCTGGTAAGGCCTGTTATTAAGAACACAAAGCCTGCAATTACTGCAGGTTCGAGCCCGGCCCAAGGTTGACTCAGCCTTCCATCCTTTATAAGGTAGGTAAAATGAGGACCCAGATTGTTGGGGGGGCAATAAGTTGACTTTGTATATAATATACAAATAGGATGAGACTATTGCCTTATACACTGTAAGCCGCCCTGAGTCTTCGGAGAAGGGCGGGGTATAAATGTAAAAAAAACAACCAAAAAAAAAACAACCATGACCACAGAACGTGAATACATGTTGGTTGTTAAAGCACCCACATCTTGATCAGGTGCCCATGGCACTCTTGTGACAGTTGTAGGTGCGAGGAGTGGTCATAAGTCACTTATTTCAGGGATGCTGTAACCTCGAACGTTCGGTAAATGAAAGCTTGTAAGTTAAGGACTCCCTGTACGCGTAGTCCTCCGCTCAACGACGGTTCATTTAGCGTCTGTTCAAAAATGCAACGGCACCAAAAACAGTGACTTACAACCATTTTTCACACTTAGCACCATTGTGGTCACATGATCAGAAACCGGATGCTGGGCGACTGACTCACATTTATGACGGTTGCAGTGTCCTGGGGTCTTGTGATCCCCTTTTGTGACCTGCTGACAAGCAAAGTCAATAGGGAAGCCAGAGTCACTTAATCTTCGTCTTATTCATTTAACAAGTTTCAGAATCGGAATAGAGCTGGAAGGGACCTTGGAGGTCATCTACTCCAACCCTCCGTCCAAGCAGGAGACCCTATCCCATTTCAGAATCCGAATAGAGCTGGAAGGGATCTTGGAGGTCCTCTAGTCCAGCCCCCTGCTCAAGCAGAAGACCCTGTACCATTTGAGGCAAACGGCTATCCGGTCTCTCCTCAAAAGCCTCTAGCGATGAAGCGCAGCGATTCGCTTAACAGTGGTGCCAAGAAAAGGCGTAAAATGGGACTTAGCACATTTCTCCCTTAGCAACAGAAACTTTGGGCCCCTTTGTGGTCGTACGTCGAGGGCCACCTGTATTTGCTCTGATGGGTTTCTCATCCCAAAGTAAACGATGAGCCTCCTAGGAGCAGCATCCTGGCCCCAAACCTCTTACGCCAGAGGTCTTCAACCTTGGTAGCTTTTAAGACTTGTGGACTTCAACTTCTAGAATTCTCCAGCCACCATAGTTGAAGTCCACAAAGTCTTAAAGCTGCCAAGGTTGATGACCTCTGCCTTACACAATTTTTTTTTTAATTTGCATTTATATCCCGCCCTTTTCTGAAGACTCAGGGCGGCTTACACTATGTTAAGCAATAGTTTTCATCCATTTGTATATTATATACAAAGTCAACTCGAATTTCCCATCGTCGCCAGGCTGGCAACTAATATTCTTCGCATTTTGTGAGGTGAAAAAACAGCCAGAGGGAAAAAAAATATATATGTGGTGTGAACCACGCTGCATTCCTGGGGAAATGAAATACAAAAACTAACGAGGATTTATAAGCCCATTAGATTTATAAATGCTCTCAAGAAGGCACTATGTAAATTGACTTGCGCCGGTACAAATGATTTCTGATCGTTATAAACGCTGTATATTAAATTTCCCCAGCTCCTTCGGTGACAAGGGCTCTTTAACCAGAACAGAGGATAGTAATATATGGAGGAGACAGCCGTATTTTAAAGAAGTCTGTTCTGGTTTACCAGAGCAGACTATTCAAGATGACGTTTATTTTCTCGCAGAATGATAAAAGATTGCCACTTATTCAAGAGCTTGGAGTGAAGAATGTGAAAAAAACACATCAATGCTTTGTAAGCAAAGAGGCCGGTGGGATCATGAGGACTGACGTTAAAAAAAAAAATAATACTAATTGGAGTAAAAGAGACAAAACCAGGAGACAAAAAATAAAATTCAGCCCTGAGGACAGTAAAATGGGGTAGAACTTTCTCCCTGACAGGATTCTTCCCACGCATCCAAAAAGAATTTTCCGGTAGGATCAGATCAAAAGTCCTCGACTTACCGTAACCATGTTACAGGTAGTTTCTCAACTTACGACCCACACGATGGAGTCCAAAATTTACGCTGCTAAGTGAAATACTTGTCAAGTGAGTTTTGCCCCGGTTTACGACTTTTCTTGCCACCGTTGTTAAGTGAATCATTGCAGCTGTTAAGTTAGTCACATGGTGGTGAAGAGAACCTGGCTTCCCTTTTTTTTTTTTTTTTTGTTTACATTTATATCCCGCCCTTCTCCGAAGACTCAGGGCGGCTTACAGTGTGTAAGGCAATAGTCTCATTCTATTTGTATATTATATACAAAGTCAACTTATTGCCCCCCCAACAATCTGGGTCCTCATTTTACCTACCTTATAAAGGATGGAAAGCTGAGTCAACCTTGGGCCGGGCTTGAACCTGCAGTAATTGCAGGCTTTGTGTTCTTAATAACAGGCTATTACCAGCCTGAGCTAAACCGGCCCTGTTGACTTTCCTTGTCAGAAGGTCGCAAAAGGGGAGGAGGGCGTGACCCTCCCCCGCCCCCCCGGACACTGCGACCGTCATAAATATGAATCAGTTGCTCAGCGTTTGAATTTTGATCATGTGGCCACGGGGAAGGCTGTGACGGTCGTAAGTGTGAAAAACTCTTCATTTTTTTCATTGCCGTTGTAACTTTGAACGGCCATTAAATGAGCTGTTGTAAGTCGAGGACTACCTGTACTAACTTAACAGTGGCAGCAATTTGTATAACAACGGTGGCAAGTAAAGTTGTAAAGCGGGTCAAAATTCACTTAACAACAGTCTGGCTTAGCAATGGGAATTTTGGGCTCAATTGTTTATGGAGATTCTCAGTCATCCAGGTCATGGTTGTCCCAAAAATACTTTTTTTTTTTTTCAAAAGGCAACTGGACTTTGTTTTTTTCTTGAAGATGTTTAAATGCTGGCCAAGTGTTGGTCACTGTGTTAGATTTCCACCTGGAGGTTTGGCAATCTAGCTGAACCCCCAAATTCCAGTGAGAGAAATTCTTGAAGTCATTCCTTCCTTCCTTCCTTCCTTCCTTCCTTCCTTCCTTCCTTCCTTCCTTCCTTCCCCCATCTCCCTCCCTCCCTTCCTTCTCTGTCCCTCCCTTCCTTCCTTCCCCCATCTCCCTTCCTTCCTCTCCTTCCTTCCTTCCTTCCTTCCTTCCTTCCTCCCTCCTTCCCTCCCTCCCTCCCTCCCTTCCTTCCTTCCTTCCTTCTCCCATCTCCCTCCCTCTCTTCCTTCCTTCCCCCATCTCCCTTCCTTCCTTCCTTCTCTGTCCCTCCCTTCCTTCCTAACTCCTTCCCTCACTCCCTTTCTTTCTTCCTTGCTTCCCCCATCTCCGTCCCTCCCTTCCTAACTCACTCACTCACTCCTTCTTTCCTCCCTCCTTCCCTTCCTTCCTTTCTTCCTTCCTTCTTTCTCCCATCTCCTTCCTTCCTTCTTTCCTCCTCCTCCTGCCTCCTCCTCCTCCCTCCCTCCCTCCTTCCTTCCTTCCTTCTTCCTTCCTTCCTTCCTTCCTTCTTTCTCCCATCTCCTTCCCTTCCTTTCTCTTTCCTCCCTCCCTCCCTCCCTCCCTCCCTCCCTTCCCTTGCAAAAACTCACCAGCAGAAATTAGGCACCGGTGAGGTAGAGGAAGGTAGGCAGGTTCTTCTTGGTTCTCTCCATCCGCTCCACTAGACATTGTGTTCAAGGTTCCCCCAGCTAGTGATGATGACACCCCTGGAGGTCACTATACACTTAGAGCAGTTGCAATGGTTTTGGGTTTTTTCCCCCCAGACTGAGGAACCTTGTGCAGACAAAGCAGGAATTCCGTCAACATTTGGGGTTTTATGGTTTTATATTTTTTATTACTCTCTCTGCTGCAATCCAGCATCCATCCCAGATTTTGCAGCCTAGTTTATTCATTGCGGGGGAGGGGGGGACACGTGTGCATATGTGTTGTACAAAGGTTATTTATTATTTTAGGAGGACGTGTAGTGGCAAACTTGGGGTGGCAAACCAAAGGGAGACCATTGGAAGGTAGACCTGTCAGACGCCGAACTGAACGTTCCTTTGTTTGTTCCATTTCCTGGGCTTTTTTAGATCAATGATGAAAATGCACACAGACAATATTTCCTGCGTTCGATGCAGCCGCAGGCTCTTTGCAGCATTCCCTTGCGCCAGAGAAACAGATTGAAAATGGAGCAAATCCCCCATAATACTTCATAAATAACCTAGGCGTAGCTGCAGGCTTCTGGTTGTCTGAAGGGAGATTTGAGAGGGAGGCTCAGAAACAGAGGGAAACTGCCTACTTAACAGGAAAGGAGATTTATTAACGGATCGGTTTACTGGCAGAACATTCGGGTGCTCGGCCACTGCTCTGTTGGCGCCCACCCGTTCAAGCCTTCCCCCCGTTGTGCGCTCCCCGAACACCTGCGGGTGTCTGAAGCCATCCTGCCCTGCATCGCTTTCTAGCAACATCTGGAACAACCCAGCCGACAGGTGTTTGAAACGTTCGGCAAAATGCCATCAAATAAATAACCAGCGCGGAAACCAGGGCACGGAGAGGCTCGTCGCCCGGAAAGCGAATTTGGCTGTGCAGCTGGCTGTGCCCCCGATATCCTCCCCATGGCTGATTATAACTGTCAGTCTCCTTTTTCAGCCGTGTAATTGTAGCTGCTTTCAACGTGGAACCAATTTGGCCCCCAAATAAGGAAGCATCGAAGGAAAAAGAGCACCAGAACAAGAAAGGATCAATTGACTTGCTTCTTTTTGGGTCTGTAGAGCCTCCGGAATTTCCTCGGAACAGTCAGCTTCAGAGAAATCCCAATTCCGCGGTTAATTCCGGGAGAAAAATTGGCTGAATGGGTAGAAAATGCTCCGTAGATCATTTTAATGGGCTCTTCAGCTGCCTGCTTTCTAATCCCCAATCCTTCCACCACGTCCTGATTTATGCCTTGAATTTAGGTAGTCCTCGACGTACGACCGCAGTTAGGAGCCCAAAATTTCTCCTCAGCGAGAAATTTGTGAAGTGACTTTTGGCCCATTTTACGACCCTTCTTGCTACGGTCGTTAAGCGAAACACTGCAGTAATTAAGTTAGTAACATGGTTGCTAAAGGAATCTGTTTTCCCCCTTTGACTTTGCTTGTCAGAAGGTCGCAAAAGGGGGTCACATGACACCCCCCTCGGGACGTCATAAATGTGGGTTAGCTGTCAAGCATCTGAATGTAAATCACATGATCATGGGAGATGCAACAACGGTCGTAAGTGTGAAAAATGGCCATAACTCACTTTTTCCAGTGCCGTCGTAACTTTGAACGGTCACTAAATGAACTGTTTTAAGTCGAGGACTACCTGTATTAAGTGGAATCACCACAGTTGTTCAGTTAGTAACACGGTTGTTAAGTGAATCGGAACTACTCCATTGACTTTGCTCGTTAGAAGGTCACAAAAGGGAATTGCACCCCACAACTGTCATAAATTTCAGTCCGTTGCCAAACATCCAAATTAAGATCACATGTCCCTGGGGATGCTACCGGGGTCGCAAGGGTGAAATATCGTCCTGTCACTTTTTTTTCAGTGGCATAGTAACTTTGAATGGTCACTAAACAAACTGTTGTAAGTCGAGGACTACCTGTGCCTGTAACCTCAGGAATTCCTCACCTGTACGTCCACCCTACTCCAAGTGGTTTTCTAATCATTTCTGCTCTGCATTGGAAGGCTAGCTCAGAGGCAAGGAATCGGTGGGACGTTCCCTGTTGTTGTGACCCAGGCCCAAGTAAGTAGTAATAAACTTAGTCCGTGGAAAAATTCGGAACAGCTGGGAGTTACTTCATTCCCAGCGTCGTTCAACTCAAAGTACAACAAATTCCTCCCAACACAAATTCCTCCATTATCTCACAAACCTTAGTCCAATTAGGCAAACTGCCAAAGGCCCTTCCTGGCAAATGTTCAGAAGCCACAAAAACAAAGACGTAGACGAAGCAGAAGACGGAGCAGAAGACAAAGCTATCAACATTGTTTTCCAGCAAAGCTCAAATGCTAGTCTGTTTTAAGCCTTATGGGAGGGGCCAATTATCTCTTGGCCCTACTCCTGAGTCGTCCTCTCTGCTTGAGCTGCTCTTGCCTTCTGGCAGCTCTTCTCATGCGTGCATTAGGAACAGGCTCCTCCTGTCCCTCTGCCTCACTACTATCAGTCTCTGGAGGCTCCGGAGTCCGCACCTCACTTCCCGATGGCCCTGGCCTCACCTCAGCCTCATCGCTGTCCGATTCCGTTGCCAGCTCTGTAGGTTGCTGACGGACCACAACACCTTTGGCAGGCCAGGTTTCCCGTGTACTTATGGGGTTTGTAGTCCAACTTTGACTGCCAATGTCACCCCCCACAATGCCGCCTTTGCAAAATCCAAATTAAAGCGGTTATTGCAATCTTAAAAACCAGTGGCCCGGCCCGGACAGATGGACACACGCTTTCTATGGTGAAAATTCCAGTGTATGCCAAGACACCGAGAGCTTTACAACCCAGACCTTATGGTCATCTGTCTGTAGTGGAGAGTTAGTTTTTCATTTGCCCTCCACCCCACACCGCCTCCTTTCCTCATCTCCCCCTCCCCACCCCCCTCGCAAATTGTCCCAAGTTATTTGTGCCGCTAACTTAACAACTGCAGTGATTCACTTAACAACTGTGGCAAGGCAGGTCGTAAAATGGGGCAAAGCTCACTTAGCAACTGTCTCAGTTAGCCGCAGAAATGTGGGGCTCGATTGTGGTCGTACGTCAAGGACTTCGTGTACAGCAAAGGGAGCTGTGATGCTTTTGGGAGGAAGCGTTGAGCCTGCAAGCAAGGACAGCCAGGGGGTCTGCGACAACTCGCCACGGGACAAGAGTTACCCTAATCCCAAGGAAACGTTGAGATCGAATCATGGACGAAAAGATGCAAAAGGAAGGACGTGAGGAAATGTGAATGTCAAAAATTAAAAGTGTTTTAAAATTATTTTAATTCTTTAAAATAATTTAAAACCTTTTTATTTTTGACAATCGCATGTCACTGTGTGTCAATTGCATTTAATTAAATTGTTGAATTTAGTTGGCCGTGGCCAGTTGACAAGTTGTTCCATTCCATTCCGGGGCACTGGAGGCTGAAACATATGAAGAACGGATGCAGGAACTGGGTATGTCTAGTTGAATGAAAAGAAAGAGTAGGGGAGACATGATAGCAGTGTTCCAATATCTCAGGGGTTGCCACAAAGAAGAGGGAGTCAAGCTATTCTCCAAAGCACCTGAGGGCAGGACAAGAAGCAATGGGTGGAAACTAATCAAGGAGAGAAGCAACCTAGAACTAAGGAGAAATTTCCTGACAGTTAGAACAATTAATAAGTGGAACAACTTGTCTCCAGAAGCTGTGAATGCTCCAACATTGAAAGTTTTTAAGAAGAGACAGGATAGCTGTTTGTCTGAAATGGTATTGTCAGCGTTCCAGAAAAAACTCCAACTCCAAGTAAAAACTCTGAAGCAAGCAGGTAAAAGGTTTCCTGCTAGAAGACCTCCGAGGTCCCTTCAAACTCTGTTACTCTGCTTAGAAATCGGTTTTGATCGCCACAATGTAAAAACGATGTTGAGACTCTAGAAAGAGTGCAGAGAAGAGCAACCAGGATGATGAGGGGACTGGAGACTAAAACACACGATGAACGGTTGCAGGAACTGGGCATGGTTAGTCTAGTGAAGAGAATGACCAGGGGAGACATGATGATAGCATCTTCCAATATTTGAGGGGCTGCCACAGAGAGGAGGGAGGGTCAACCTGTTTTCCAAAGCACCTGAAGGCCAGACAAAGAATAATGGATGGAAACTGATCAAGGAGAGATTCAAAAAATAAAAATAAGGAGAAATTTCCTGACAGTGAGAACGATCAACCCGTGGAACAGAAGTTGCCTCCGGAAGTTGTGAATGCTCCAACACTGGACGTTTTTAAGAAGAAACTGGACAAGCATCGATTTGAAATGGCTTAGGGCAGAGGTCTCCAACCTTGGTCCCTTTAAGACTGGTGGACTTCAACTCCCAGAGTCCCTCAGCCAGCAAAGCTGGCTGAGGAACTCTGAAAGTCCACCAGTCTTAAAGGGACCAAGGTTGGAGACCCCTGGCTTAGGGTTTCCTGCCTGAGCAGGGGGTTGGACTAGAAGACCTCCGAGGACCCTCCCAACTTTGTTACTTTCTGTTCATTCCGCAACCAGGGGAGACTGACCCAGGAGATGAAGAAATTCGCGGAGACCCCCTCCCATGCCTCCCTCCCTCTCCCATTCGTCTAGCTTTGCTAAGCAGGCAGGCTGGATCTCATCCTTCCCTCCCCTCCCCTCCCCCTCCCTTCCTTTTCCCCATCAGCAAGAAAAATAGCCCCAGCAGCCGCCCCATTAGACCTATTCCCCAAGATTTATCGGAAAGCACTTTGGCTGTACGTAGCCGGAGCGCATTTTTATGTTTATTGTGGGTGTCATTAGCAAAGCAGATTTAAAGCAAGCCGTGACTGGTAGCAATTGGCTTTTTTTTTCTCCCCCCTCTCGCCCCCGACTTCCCAATCAAAAAATGGCTCTATTAACGATTCGTGTGCAGCTTGCAAAATGATGCATTGGCCCAGGTTGTGCCAAGCCTTGGAGGTGTCAGAAAACATGGATTTATTTATTTATTTATTTATTTTATTTTGTATGTGTGTGTTTGTGTGTCTGGTTAACAGCCTGCATGTTGCACCAGCCTAGGAAACATAAGGCCCATCGGAAGGCAGTTTATATTCAGGCAGAATTGACAGTATTGGTGGGAGGGGTGATGAGCAACCATTTTTCTTTTCCTCAGCTTTGGGGAGTGGGGTGGACAACCTTTTTCTCCAAAGGCACTGGAAGGCAGGAGAAGAAGCAACGGATGGAAAACTAATCAAGGAGAGAAGCAACCTGGGACGAAGGAGGAATTTCCAGACAGTGAGGACAAGTTGTCAGTGGAACAGCTTGCCACCAGAAGTTGTGGGTGCTCCATCGATGGAGGCTTTTAAGAAGAGACTGGACAAGCACTTGTCTGGAATCATATAGCGTCTCCTGCTTGAACAGGGGTTTGGATTAGTCCAGAGGTCTGGCTGGGGAATTCTGGGAGTTGAAATCCTCCAGGGTTAAAGTTGCCCAGGTTGGAGACCCCTGGACTAGAAGACCTCCAAGGTCCCTTCCAACTATGTTATTCTTTTATTCTGTAGAGCAGTGGTTCTCAACCTTTATAGTGCTGCGACCCCTTTAATACAATTCCCCACGATGTGGCAACCCCCAACCGTAAAATTATTTTCGTTTCGAATTTATCGCGCCTGAAGCCGTATTGGCTAGCGATCTGAACTGCTTGCGATTGCCTTGAGGACGGAGGCATTAAAGCGGAGACTCCTCCCCTGTTAAGTTTATGGTGCCTGAAGCCAGATTAGGCTAGCGATTGGGAGGGATTGCAGCTGGCTTGAGAGGGAGACCTCAGAGCAAAGATTTCTCTCTTTTTTAATTCATCGCGCCTGAAGCCGAATTCGGCTAGCGATTTGAAGAGCCTGCAGCTGGCTTGTGGAGTCAACTATTGGAGTGCGATTCTTCGACTCGCAAGTATACTTCCCATATTTCTGATGGTCTTAGGCGACCCCTGGCAAATCGTCATTCGACCCCCAACGGGGTCGCGACCCACAGGTCGAGAATCGCTGCTGTAGAGTAACAGTTATTCTGAGGCTGTAGAAGGATTTCAGAGAAGAGCAACCAAGAGGATCAGGGGGCTGGAGGCTAAAACATATGAAGAACAGTTGCAAGAACTGGGCCTGGCTAGTCTAGAGAAGAGAAGGACCAGGGAGGACATGATAGCAGTCTTCCAATATTTGAGGGGCTGCCCCAGAGAGGAGGAAGGGGTTCCTCCTATCCTCCAAAGCACCAGAAGGCAGGACAAGAAGCAACGGATGGAAACCGATTCAGGAGAGAAGCAACATGGAACTGAAAAAATTCCTGACAGCGAGGACAAGTAAACGGTGGAACTGCTTGCCTCCAGAAGTTGTGGGTCTCCGATCCTTGGAGGCTTTTAAGAAGAGACTGGATGGCCATTTGTCAAGGATGGCACAGGTAGTCCTCGACTTACGACCACAGTTGAGCCCCAGATTTATGCTGCTAAACGAAGACATTTGTTAACCGAGCTTTGCCCCCTTTTGTGTTGCCCTTCCTTGCCGCGGTTGTTAAGTGAATCCCTGCAGTTGATGAGCGAGGAACCCGGTTGTTAAGTGAATCTGGCTTCCCCATGGACTTTGCTCATCAGGCGGTCCCCAATGACCCTGGGACGCAGTAATGGTTGTAAAGATGAACCAATTGCCAAGCGTCTGAATTTTTTGATCACGGAGGCGCTTCAAAGGTCGTAACTGTGAAAAAGTCACTTTTTTTCAGGGCTGTTGTAACTTTGAACAGTCACTAAATGAACTGTTGTAAGTCAAGGACTACCTGTATAGAAGATTGGACTAGAAGACCTCTAAGGTCCCTTCCAACTGTCTTCTGTAGGAAGGTGTGTTATGGTCATGTCCCCTGATATCACTGAGGAGGAGACTTTGGGTGGGGGCGGTGTCACCCTTTGTTCTTGCATTAGGACGATGGGGTGTGTGTGTGTGTGTGTGTGTGGTTGGTTGTATATTTCGGGACCTCTTCTCATGCAAATGCATCTGGACTTGGCTTATACTAAAATAGCATAAAAGCCAGCATTTCATTACTCTTTGTTCACTGATACACAATTTCCACTTGTATGGCTGATTCAGACCACAAAACAGTTAAACCAGGATTCCCTTGGCCATACCAGACGTGGGGAGTGGGGGTGGGGGACGACACAATACAGGTATTCTTACGACCGCAGTTGAGCCCAAGATTCCTGTTGCTAAGAGAGACAGCTGTTAAGTCGGTTGTCAGACGTCCAAGTAACATGTCCCCAAAAATAAAGTCCCAAATCATCCATCTTCCTTTATAAATCCATTTATTAGGAACACATTAAATTGGCAAGGACTTGGTGCAGGGGAGGGGCCGCTGGGGGATTGCAGGGGTTCGGGAGAACCCCTAGCTAAGATTCCGTGCAGTTCGGAGAACCCCCAAATCCCACTCCTGGCTGGCTAGAATAGAATAGAATAGAATAGGAGTAGAGTAGAGTAGAATAAGAGTAGAGTAGGGCCTTGTCTGATGTTATACAGCACGGTCCGTGGCCAATAAGGCCCCTAATACATGATCTAATTCAGGGGTGCAGCGGATATTATAGGCGTTACGGAGACCTGGTTGGGCAATGAAGGGTGTGCCCTGGTTGAGATGTGCCCACGGGTTTCCGTGCATTCCATCAGCCGAGGGCCCAGGGTAGGGGTGGAGGGTGGCGGTTGTGATCAAGAGAGTCTAGAGCCGAGGAGACCACTGTACCTCAGATTGCGGGTGTGAATCCCTCTTTGTGAGGTGGGGTCATAGATGTCAGATGGGCTTGCTGGTGGCGTACCTGGCTCCTTGCTGCGTGACAGCTGCCCTGCCCGAGCTCCTAGAGGTGCTTGCGGGGTGGCGGTGGAGACCCCAGACTTTTAGTCATGGGGACTTTAACTGCCATCTGCCGGCTCGTCATCGACAGTAGCTCGGGAGTTCTTGGCTTCCATGACGGCCTTGGACCTGACTCAAGTAGTGGATGGCCCCACTCACATCGGGGGTGGCACACTGGACCTGATTTTTGTCTCTGGTCAGTGGTTGAGAGATCTGTACTTAAAGGAAATAGTCATTGAACCTTTGTCATGGTCAGATCACTCTCTCCTTCGCCTGGACTTTCTGACCGCTACCCAACACCGCAGGAGGCGGAACCATTACGTTGGTACCGTCCCAGGCGCCTGATGGACCCAGAGAGGTTCGGACGGAGCTTGGGCCATTTCCTGAGGTCTGGCTCACGGCACGGCAGAGGAACTAGCTGCAGCCTGGGAGCGGGCTGCGGCTGGGGCTTTAGACCGTGTCGTGCCTTTGCGACCTCTGACCCGGCGTAGATCCCAACCGGCTCCTTGGTTCTCCGAGGAGCTGAGGGGATGAAACGCGGAGAAGGCGCCTAGAGAGTTCCTGGAGGTCCAGCCGTTCAGAGGCTGATCGGACACTAGTTAGATCCTATACTAGGACCTACCTAGTGGCACTGAGGGAAGCGTTGCTCGCCTCCTCCCTCATTGCGTCGGCAGATAACCGCCCAGCTGCCCTGTTTGGGTGACCCGCTCCCTCCTTCACCAGGAGGCGGGATGACCCGATGCAGGGGCGTGCTGAGAGTTTAACGGTTATCTATACGATAAAATCGTTCAGCTGAAGGGCGGTCTGGACCAAGATTGCAGCGATTCGGACGGGGCGTCTGAGGCGGTCTTGGTGATGTTGTGTGGGATGA
Source organism: Ahaetulla prasina (assembly GCF_028640845.1). Classification (NCBI taxonomy): domain Eukaryota; kingdom Metazoa; phylum Chordata; class Lepidosauria; order Squamata; family Colubridae; genus Ahaetulla; species Ahaetulla prasina. The sequence continues at coordinate 109,369,173 of NC_080544.1, forward strand.
GTTTGACCCTGTGACTCCGAGGACATGGACAGGTTGCTGGGTAGATTGAATGCCACCACATGTTTACTGGACCCGTGCCCCTCCTGGCTGGTGCTGGCCACTCAGGAGGTGACACGAGGCTGGCTCAGGGGATTCTGAGTGCTTCCTTGTTGGAGGAGTCTTTCCGGCCGCCTTGAAAGAGGCGGTGGTGAGGCCCTCCTCAAGAAGCCTTCCTGGACCCGGCTGTTTTAGGTAATTATCGTCCGGTCTCCAACCTTCGCGGCGAAGGTTGTAGAAATATGGTGGCATATCAGTTCCCCTGCACCTGGAGGAAACTGTCTATCTGGACCCGTTCAGTCCGGCTTCCGGCCGGTTACAGCACTGAGGCGGCTTTGGTCGCGTTGGTGGATGATCTCTGGAGGGCCAGGGATAGGGGTTATTCCTCTGCCCTGGTCCTATTAGACCTCTCAGCGGCTTTCGATACCATCGACCATGGTATCCTGCTGCGCCGGTTGGGGATTGGGAGTGGGAGGCACCGTTTATCGGTGGTTCTCCTCCTATCTCTCCGACCGATGCAGCAGTGTTGACAGGGGGCAGAGGTCGACCCGCGGCGCCTCACTTGTGGGGTGCCGCGGGGGTCGATCTCTCGCCTTCTGTTCAACATCTATATGAAGCCGCTGGGTGAGATCATCAGTGGCTTCGTGTGAGGTACCAGCTGTCGCTGATGACACCCAGCTGTACTTTTCACACGGGCCACCCCAATGAAGCTATCGAAGTGCTGTCGGTGTTTGGAAGCCGTCTGGTCTGGATGGGGAGGAACAGGCTCAAGCTCAATCCCTCCAAGGCGGAGTGGCTGTGGATGCCGGCATCCCGGTACAGTCAGCTGAGTCCGCGGCTGACTGTCGGGAGCGAGTCATTGGCCCGATGGAGAGGTGCGCAATTTGGGCGTTCTCCTGGATGAGCGGCTGTCTTTTGAAGACCATTTGGCCGTCTCCAGGAGAGCTTTCCACCAGGTTCGCCTGGTGCGCCAGTTCGCCCTTTCTGAACCGGGATGCCTTGTGCACAGTCACTCACGCCCTTGTGACGTCTCGTCTGGACTACTGCAATGCTCTCTACATGGGGCTCCCCTTGAGGGGCATCCGGGGGCTACAGGTTGTCAGAATGCAGCTGCGCGGGTGATAGAGGAGCCCTCGTGGCTCCCGAGTGACACCTATCCTGCGCAGGCTGCACTGGCTACCTGTGGCCTTCGGGTGCGCTTCAAGGTGTTGGTGAATGTCTTTAAAGCGCTCCATGGCATAGGGCGGGATACTTACGGGACCGCCTGCTGCTACCGAATACCTCTCACCGACCCGTGCGCTCTCACAGAGGGCTCCTCAGGGTGCCATCGGCGCGACAGTGTCGTCTGGCGACACCCAGGGAAGGGCCTTCTCTGTGGGGCTCCGCCCTCTGGAGCGAACTCCCCAGGACTTCGTCAACTTCCGGACCTCCGAACCTTTCGCCGCGAGCTTAAAACTTACTTATTCATCTGCGCTGGACTGGGTTAGTGTTTTAATGGGTTTTAATGGGTTTTAGTTCTAAATTTTAATTCTGGCCAATTTTAATAAGTTTTTTAATTGTATTTTAATTTGTATTTATAGTATTGTATTTTTACTTGGCTGTGAACCGCCCTGAGTCCTTCGGGAGAAGGGCGGTATACAAATTTAAATAATAAATAAATAAATAAATAAAGGTCGTAACTGTGAAAAAGTCACTTTTTTTCAGGGCTGTTGTAACTTTGAACAGTCACTAAATGAACTGTTGTAAGTCAAGGACTACCTGTATAGGAGATTGGACTAGAAGACCTCTAAGGTCCCTTCCAACTGTCTTCTGTAGGAAGGTGTGTTATGGTCATGTCCCCTGATATTACTGAGGAGGAGACTTTGGGTGGGGGCGGTGTCACCCTTTGTTCTTGCATTAGGACGATGGGGTGTGTGTGTGTGTGTGTGTGTGTGTGGTTGTATATTTCGGGACCTCTTCTCATGCAAATGCATCTGGACTTGGCTTATACTAAAATAGCATAAAAGCCAGCATTTCATTACTCTTTGTTCACTGATACACAATTTCCACTTGTATGGCTGATTCAGACCACAAAACAGTTAAACCAGGATTCCCTTGGCCATACCAGACGTGGGGAGTGGGAGTGGGGGTGGGGGACGATACAATACAGGTATTCTTACGACCGCAGTTGAGCCCAAGATTCCTGTTGCTAAGAGAGACAGCTGTTAAGTCGGTTGTCAAACGTCCAAGTAACATGTCCCCAAAAATAAAAGTCCCAAATCATCCATCTTCCTTTATAAATCCATTTATTAGGAACACATTAAATTGGCAAGGACTTGGTGCAGGGGAGGGGCTGCTGGGGGTTTGCAGGGGTTCGGGAGAACCCCTAGCTAAGATTCCGTGCAGTTCGGAGAACCCCCAAATCCCACTCCTGGCTGGCTAGAATAGAATAGAATAGGAGTAGAGTAGAGTAGAATAAGAGTAGAGTAGGAGAGAATAGAATAGAATAGAATAGAATAGAATTAGAGTAGAGTAGAGTAGAGTAGAGTAGAGTAGAGTAGAGTAGAGTAGAGTAGAGTAGAATAGAATAGGAGTAAAGTAGAGTAGAGTAGAGTAGGAGTAAATAGAATAGAATAGTAGAGCAGAGTAGAATAAGAGTAGAGTACAGTAGAGTAGGAGTAAAGAATAGAATAGAATAGAATAGAAGTAGAGTAGAATAGGAGTATAGGAGTAAATAGAATAGAATAGAATAGAGGTAGAGTAGAGTAGGAGTAAATAGAATAGAAGTAGAGTAGAATAATAACTTTATTGTCACTTTGAATGTACACTAATTGGCATAAATTAAAATGAAATTTCATTGCATGCAGCTCTCACAAGGGTCACCGCCTCCAAAATACACTACATGAACATGACAAAATAAATAAATAAATATCTATATACCCACACACATTATATGACACAGAGAAACCACCCGGTTTAGTTCGGATGTATAGATGTACACAGCGAGAAAAAAAGAATCTCGGGAGTTTACCAGATGGATGGCCTAGGGAACAAAGCTGTTCCAGAATCTGGTAAAAGCCCTGCTAGAAATACTTCAAAACCTGAGGGGAAAAAGTGCCTTTTTTCACACATACAACTGTTGCAGCATTCCCCCCAACCACCCCCACGATCATACGATTAAAACCCAGGAGCTCGGCCACCGGCTCGTATTTATGACAGTCGCAGTGTCCCGGGGTCACACGATCCCCTTTTGCGACCTTCTGACAAGCAAAGTCAATTAGGCGGGGGGGAGCCCGATTCGCTTAATAACTGCCGTGATTCATTTAACAACTGTGGCAAGGAAGGTCATAAAGTTGGAGTTAAACCCAACTTGACAACTCGCTGGTTTAGCCCCCGAAAGGTTGGGCTCAATAATATTATTATTATTATTATTATTATTATTATTATTATTATTATTATTATTATTATTATTATTATTATTATTATTATTATTATTATTATTAAATTTTTATACTGCCCTTCTCCCGAAGGACTCAGGAGCAAGATAAAATAACAATCAAATACAATACAATAAAACCAGAATTAAAAAACTTATTCAATTTAGCCAATAATTTAAATATAAAATACATAACATCGTAAAACCCCATTAAAAATCCTATTTAAAACCCATTTTATGCTAGTCCTGCGCGGAAGAATAAATACGTCTTCAGCTCGTGGCGAAAGGTCCGGAGGTCAGGAAGTTGACGGAGTCCTGGAGGAAGCTCATTCCATAGGGTAGGTGCCCCCACAGAGAAGGCTCTCCCCCTGGGGGTCGCCAGCCGACATTGTTTGGCTGACGGCACCCTGAGGAGACCCTCTCTATGGGAGCGCACTGGTCGGTGGGAGGTAAGTGGTAGCAGAAGGCGGTCAATGGTGGTCATAAATGGAGGACTGTCCTTGAAGGCAAGCATTGTTGAGGCTGGGTACACTTTGGTTTGTGGGCGGGTGGGGCGATGTTGTTTCATCGGCAGCCACAAAACAACCATCAGTCCAGCTTCTTGATGGGGTGGGGTGGAGGGACAATGGGGGTCCTTCACAGCCAGGTAAAAAGGTAGGCGTGCGAAGAAGGACTTTGCAGTCCAATTTCTGGAAGGGGGGATGGGCTTACAAGGATTGGGGGGGGGCAGAGGAGAAGGGGGGGATGAGGAACTAAGCAGAGGGTAGGTGTGAGCCAGATCCCCTCTGCTTCACGTGGGGCGGGCAAGGGGCGGGGCATCCTGCCACCCAACTTGGAAAACTTTGCCTCTCCTTCTCCCTTCCCAAAATTGCTTTAAAACAGGGGTCTCCAAGGTTGGCCACTTTAAGCCTTGGCGGATTTCAACTCCCAGAATTCCCCAGTCAGCTGAATCTGTTTCTTTTTCTCTTAACCTCTTAAAGTGGAGAGATTGCAGAGGAAGGGATCGCAAGAGAGTAAGCTTTGCTGGCTGGGGAATTCTGGGAGTTGAAGTCCGTCAGGCTTAAAGTGGCCAAACTTGGAGACCCCTGCTTTGAAAACCATCCGCGATTATTATTTTTTTCTCTTATTCGGAATTAAGCCTTTGGTTTGAAGTGCTTTGTGTTTTTTTTTCTTTTCTTTTGTGTGTATGTTTCTTTCCCCTCCCCCTTTCTTCCTTCTTCCCCCTCCCCCCATTGGTTTTCTCCCACCCACCCACTCCCACCCACCCCCTCTGGCTTGCCAGGGCCTGGGAAGATTTTCACGGCCTGGTGAACAACAGCAGCCGCTGAATGAGCGTCCTCCCTCCCTCTCTCACAGGCCCAGGGTAGGGCACCATCTTTCTTCTTAACCATTATGGGGTGTACCTCTCGGCCAGAGGTTCTGCCCTCTCTTTCTCCCCCCACCCTCCTCCTCCTCCTCTGGCACCATTCGCACTCACACCCGCTCCAAAGGAGCTGAAGTTCCATTTCTAAATCCTGCACCCTTGAGATACTCCAGGCTGGCTATTCCCCCCCCCCCTTAATCCATGGCTTTTTTCTAAATAAATAAAAAAAAATACGTATGCCACTTTTCATCCTTGCACCCATGCAAGAGGAGGTTATTTGGGGGGAAGCCCACACTAAATTTGGGGGGGCATCCAGGCCCTTTAAACACCTTACCTGCCCCCCACCCCCTTTGAAAGAGCGCCTGGCTGTTGCTGAGGCTGTGCCGAGGCCGAGAGGTACATCCTTAGCTTGCTTGTGTTGTGTGGATGTGGGACCATCAAGTGGGGAGGGTGGACGGCCCCCAATCCAGCCAGCTTGCCACCTCACCCGCCAACACAGCTGGCAGTCCGGAGACAACCTGCCGGCTCCAAATTATCCCCCTCTCAGCTTTTAAAAACACAACACACAAACTGGGAAGGACTTCTGGCAGGTGTGACCCACGTCATCCCAAGTGCCTCTCATCCAATTTGGCCGGTTGACTTGCGGCGAAACCCCAACTTTGCTGCCACGAAAGCATGTCCACCTCTGTAGAACTGAGGCTCAGCGAACGAACAGCAATAGCGCTTAGACTTACCTGTCGCTTTATAGTGTTTTACAGCCCTCTCTAAGCGGTTTACAGAATCGGCGTAGCGCCGCTCAACAATCTGGGCCCTCATTTGGGAAGGATGGTAAGGCTGTTGTCAACCTTGGTCGGGATTGAACTGCTGGCAGTGAGCAGAGTCACTATTGCCTTCTAACCACTGCGCCACTGTGGTTCAAAGAGGGAGGGAAGAAGAAACAGTGGCGCAGTGGTTAGAGCCAGGGTGGCACGGTGGTTAGACGTCAGTATTGCAGGCTGACTCTGCCCACAGCGAAGAGTTCGATCCTGATCTTCCAACCATCCCGACTCAGCTTTCCAACCATCCGAGGTCAGTAAAATGAGGACCCACATTGTTGGAAGACAATATGCTGACTCCATAAACCACTTACAGATAGGGTTATACTACTATGAAGCGTATAAGTCTGTTATTGCTATTAAATTACTATGCCCCAAAGACTCAGGGGACCAGAGAACATTGTCAGCACCCACTGAGGGTCACCTGATCATGGTCCTTCCCCCCCCCCCCCGCCCTCAACTGGGGGATCAGGGGACCACCCCAAAACAAAATTAGCTGGGACAAACCCGGTGGGCTGCTCCAGGGCTCTCTTTGGTTTTTCGTGGTTTTTTTTAAATTTATTTAATGCTTTATTTATTTCGTGTTGCTGCTGTTGGCTGTTGTGAATGTGCTGCCTGGGGCAAGGTGCTCGCGTCGCAAGGCAAGGTTGACCCCGAGGAGCAAATTCCCAAGCTAGCTTTGATCTGCCTTTGTGACGTTCAGCTACGAAGATCTTCCTCCCGGGTGCAATTGACAGGCCTTTCTTTCTGGGTGATTGCTGCCTGTGTCTTTCATTTCTAAGTGTCCAGCCGGCCGTAATGGGAGGAAGAAGCAACAAAGAGTAGAAAACCCTACTTAGAAAAGTTTTGTATCAGGAGTGCCTACAACAGCGTTCAACCTTTGGCAACTTGAAAACTTGCGGACTTCAACTCCCAGAATTCCCCAGCCAGCCAGCCAGCCAAGCTGGCTGGGGAATTCTGGGAGTTGAAGTCCGCAAATCTTCAAGTTGCCAAAGTTGGACGCCAATGGCTTACATTTAGGTTTCTGGCCACAAGAGTCCAATTTAAGCCCTTCCCCCCCTCCCCCGTGTTTTATGCACAATCGCACACGAACGTTGCGCTATTGTGACCGCTGTCGGCCATCTTGACTTTCATCTGCCTTGCTTCCCGCGCTTTCCATTCACTGGTTAATCTCCGAACCATAGATTGCAGGAATGCAGGAGCAAGTAACTCGGCTGACAAAATGCCAAGCTCTTTGAGTTGGAAGGCTGGAACAACAACAACACACACACAAAAAGCCCCCCACAATAAAAGAGCAGGCTTCCCTAGGCAGTCCAAAAAGAAAGCCTGACCAGGTGTTGTTTTTATTACCTTCCATCAGTAACAAGCTTTGTTGGCATTGTGCAACCATTACCCAGGAACCGAAACCGCCTTGATATACTACAGATGAGTGAAATGTTTGGTTGCACACATATATGCTCCGTTTTTTTGTTTTGTTTTGTTTGTTTTAGCAATCACAATGCAAGGTTGGGCTCAAGATGTGCTCCAGCCTTATCTTTTTTTAGAAAAAAACAACAGTTTTCCCTCCGAGTGTTCCCTCTTATCCAACTGTTGCCTTTGAAGGCAGCAGAATGAGACCACTCGCTTCCCGATAACTCGCTGCAGAACAATTCAGCAAATGCACAGGGACCGTATATGTGGTACCTGGCTCAATAGTAGTTAAGTGTGAGAGGGATCTTGGAATCCTAGTGAACAATCATTTAAATAGGAGCCAGCCGTGTGCTGCAGCTGCCAAAAAAGCCAACACAGTTCTGGGCTGCATTAACAGAGGGATAGAATCAAGATCACGTGAAGTGTTAATACCACTTTATAATGCCTTCGTAAGGCCACACTTGGAATATTGCAATCAGTTTTAGTCGCCACAGTGTAAAAAAGATGCTGAGACTCTAGAAAGAGTGCAGAGAAGAGCAACCAAGTTGATTAGGGGACCATATGAAGAACGGTTGCAGGAACTGGGTATGTCTAGTTTAATGAAAAGGAAGACCAGGGGAGACATGATAGCATGATATCTCAGGGGTTGCCACAAAGAAGAGGGAGTCGGGCTGCTCTCCAAAGCACCTGAGGGTAGAACAAGAAGCAATGGGTGAAAACTAATCAAGGAGAGAAGCAACTTAGAACAATTAATCAGTGGAACGACTTGCCACAAGTTGTGAATGTTCCAACACTGGAAGTTTTTAAGATGTTGGATAACTATTTGTCTGAAGTGGTGCAGGGTTTCCTGACTAAATGGGGTTGGACTAGAAGACCTCCAAGGTCCCTTCCAACTCCCTTATTCTAATTCTAATTCTATTTAATTGAAATCATTTTAAAAATCATTTTAATTTTTTTCATTCCCGTTTCATTTTGTCCTTTGGCCACCTTTCTTTAATAGCAATAGCGCTTAGACTTGTATGCTGCTTCATAGAGCTTTACAGCCCTCTCTAAGCAGTCTATAATAGGGGTCCCTAACCTCTGGGCCACAGCCCACTACCAGGCCACCAGGCCACGTGAGTGGCAGGCTGGTGTTCACGTGTGTGCACGCAGCTCAACACGCACAACTTGAGTTGCACATTCATGTGCGTGCCTGCTCGGGCGAATCAAGCTACGCACACATATGTACTGGCCCAGTGCTCATGCAGCCCAGTTCCCCTCCCCCCCCCCGAACTGGGCTGCCATGCCACAAAGTTTGGGTACCGCTCATCTTCATAGTCAGCTTATTGCTCCCCCAACCATGTGGGTCCTCATTTTATTGACCTCAGAAGAATGGAAAGTTGAGTCAACCTTGAGCCGGTCAGGATCGAATTCCTGGCTGTGGGCAGTGTCAGCCTGCAATATTGCATCCTAACCACTGCGGCACTTCGGCTCTCAATGATTCTATTCAATCATTTCTTCGATATTAGTAATAACTCTTGTCTGGCGGCGAATTGTCCCGCAGCGAGTTGGCCATGGCAAGCTGCCCTTGACCAGGGGTGTCAAACTCAAAGGCCCTGGGGCTGGATCCAGCCCACGCGGTGCTTAGATTTGACCCACAGGGCAGCCCTGAAAACAATGAAGGACCAACCTGTGGTGCCTCCGCCAGTGAAAACAGAGCTCGGGACAGCCCCAGGTGGCCCACCCAAGCGCCGTTTTCGCTGGCAGAGGGTTGCAGGAGGCTATCACGGTCGAAAATGGAGCTCGGGAGCCCGTTTTCGCTGGCAGAGCCCTCGGGCCGTCACAGGCAGCCCTGACAGAAGTGATGTTGAGCTGGCCATGCCCAGCCTGGTCCCCTGAGGTAAAACACAACCCTGATGCGGCCCTCAATGAAATCGAGTTTGACACCCCCGTCCTAGACCCTGAAAGCAGCTTGTAGTCTCACCCAGGCCAACCACATGGGATGCCCCAAGCACTGTGCCAACCTGCAGCCAGGCCAATGGAGATGGATCCTTTGGGGGGGTGCTTTCTGGGTTTGGGGGAAACGATTGGCTGCCTGGAGGCTGCTGAGGCTGGCTGGCAAAGGGCTCCATGTCCCTGTGAGGACTTAGCCTGCTACACGCGTCGTCCCTTCCTCCCGTAGGGAGCCATGAGTTACGTCTGCTCTGCTGTTTCAAAGAGAGACGCTCTGGATAGAAGTCACAAAGCAGGAATGGGCGGACGTGCACGAAAGAGGCAAGGATGAAACCAGAGCGGTCTGCTTCCTTCTGGGGGGTGGGTGGGAATTCAGTCCCATGAAAGCAGAATTGCAGGTTGACTGTTTTGACGTGGTCGTTGCCTCCCAGATCTCTTACCCCAGAATTCCCCCACATTTCTGGCTTTGTGGACCAGGGGGAAGTGGGGGCAGGGGGGATGGTTCCACGTGAGCGACTGGCAAAGAGCACACATGCCTGCAGCTCCATTTACTCAAACGGCACGCACGCCGCTCACTTGCCTGGAGCTCACACGCTCATCCGCTTTTCACACCAATGAGGATGTCTGCGCATGCACGCGTGCTCTCGCCAGCCGTTTCTGTGGCCCTGTTGCAAACTCGTCCCAGCCTACTAATGGGGCCACGGTCCACAGGTTGGGGGCCTCCATCTTAAGACTCCACCATCCCGTACACCCCATTCTTCCCAGCCAGCAGAACCACAAGAGAAATGATGCTCTGCGAGGTTTGTAGAGCATCCAAATTGGGGGAACAGTTGGCCGCCTCCTTCCCACCTCGCATCAAAGCCAGTTCGACATTCCCATCATCTTGTTTGCGCTGGGACTCTCTTTTTCATGCAAAAGGCCCATCAAATCTTAACAAGACGGCTGGCCGGGTGCTTTTCCTGCCCTTAATGGGCTGTTAGCTGCATTCATGCACCCTCAGGGTCCGAGCAAAAAGAGAGCCGCTTGGCAGTGTGTAGCACACCCTCGACAGGCAACCACCGGCGGGGCCTAATGGGTTCTAGGGAGTATTTTGCTGCTTTTGCGGAGGGAGAGACCTCACCCCCACCCCACCCCTCAAGCTTAGCTCATTAGTTGCCTGGCACTCTCACAAACTCGGTTGCGGCCGCTACGTCTTAGCGGGAAGCCTTACGGTCTGTTTTCCTCCTCTTCGTTGCAGGGATAACTCCAGCTTCCGAAACACCAAGATCACGTTGTGACAAGGAAGTGAGGATGGAACACCAAGCGGCGCCTCCTCCGTCCGGCCTGGAGACTGGGGAAGACGCCTCCCTCGACGCCCTGCAATCAAAGCTTGCGGGACGGCCTGGACCCTTGAGCCTTCAAGACGGCGTTTACACCCGTGTCAAAGACTGACCTTCCGGCAGCCCAGAGACCTGCCAGGCTGAGCAGGGAAAACTGTCCTCTGGCGTTCCTCAGGACCCTTCCCAGCCGGCTTCCCTCCAGGCAGCTCCTCTTGTTAAGGGCTCACGTTCGCCCGGAGGGTTTCCAGTATTATGAGGGTCTCCGCTGCGGCAGAGGCCGTCAGAGAATTGACACCCCTTCCTCTGCCAATAAACCATTAGGCTCCTACTTGGTGGTCCTCTTCCTCCTCCTTGCATCTCGTTTGTGAAATGGGGGGTGGGGTGCAGGAATCTGGTTTAGAAAACCGGCCGAGCTCGCGTCGGAAGCCCCTTCTTGGATTTGCAGCAGATCAGGCAAGCAAATGCAAATGAGGATCCAGGCTGCATTAATTTGGAATTAATTGTCAAGAGCCCCGGTGGCACAGTGGTTAGAGTGCAGTATTGCAGGCAAATTCTGCCCACGGTCAGGAGTTCGATCCTGACCGTCTCAAAGGTTGACTTAGCCTTCCATCCTTTCCGAGGTGGGTAAAATGAGGACCCAGATTGTTTGGGACTCTGTAAACCGCTCAGAGAGGGCTGTAAAAGCACTGTGAAGCGGTATATAAGTCTAAGTGCTCTTGTTCTTCTAGCCTGCCTGCCTGCATTCCTCCCTCCTTACATCCTTCCTCCCTCCTTCCCTTCTTCCTTCCTTCCTTCCTTCTTCCTTGCATCCTTCCTCCCTCCCGTGGTGGAACAGTGATTAGAATGCAGCATTGCAAGCTAACTTTGCCCACAGTCTGGAGTTCGATCCCGACCAGCTCAAGGTTGACTCAGCCTTCCATCCTTCTGAGGTGGGTAAAATGAGGACCCAGATTGTTTGGGGCAAGAGGCTAATTCTATAAACTGCTCAGACAGGGCTGTGAAGCACTGTAAAGCGGTATATAAATCTAAGTGCTATTGCTAGTGCTATATTTGGTCACAGTTTGAAGCTACAATGGACCCCCCCAAAAGACACTCCTGTCCCCGTTTTGAAGTTCCGATGGCTCCCCTTGTCATCACATAATCGTATTTTGGAAGCTTGGCAACCTGCCCACGTTTACAACCATTTGCAGCATCCTGAGTCACAGGGCCAGAAACACAACATTTACTTCCAGTTTCCAGCAACGAAACGCCCACTGGCTGAAATGGGTTTATTTAACAACCACCAGCTTCACTTAGTGACTACGGCGTTCAGTTAGCAACCACGGCGTTTGCTTAATGGCCATGAAGCAACAGTCAGGAAAATCGGGCACAGTCGCATGGCCACCTACTGGCGTGACTTAAACGGTAAATGTGGGCTCATTTTCGGTCATAAGTATTCATATTCATAAATATGAAAAATAAAATAAATAAATAAGTTGAGCACTTCTTCTAACAATAAGAATCCAGATATGTGTTGTGACTTGTCCTCCCTCCTCTCCTCAGCCGGGCCCTCCCGTCTCCAACCGGGCCTGTTATCAGACTCTGAGTCTGATAATGAAGATGAATGGCCTGTTGTGCCCCCACCCCACCCCACCCCGCCCTGGCCCCATGCCCGGAGAGGATTCCAGGAGTGGGAGGACAAGCCCGATAAACCTCACTCATAAAGCATGTGTTCCTTTGGCTCAGCCGTCAGAGCAGGAAGCCAGCCAGGTGGTGGAATTGCTTGGGCGTACTCCTTCCGACCCCTCCCTTTCCCAGACAGCAGATCCAAATGAAGACAATTCAAAGTGGGAGGATCCTCGCTTCCTGAGAGGAAGAGGCGACGCCAGCAGAAGGAAGGGAGGGGCAGGCCTGGATAAATGGAGCCACACCCCACAGCCTATATAAAGGACCTGCTTTTGGCATGCCAACCTTGAGTCAAGCAAAGCCTTATCGAGTTCTGTCACTTATCACTGAAGTCACAACTTGGACTCCTGCCTGCCCTGATAAACCTCGAAGGGACTTGGCAAGCTGCAGAGGCTTCGTTGCCAAGTTTGTTACGGACTTCCTTGACTCGTTCGTCGGAGTGGGGGATGGGACACGACAATATGCCTCGAGTCCATTAACCAACAAAGGGGATTTGACGACAACATTGCCCAAATTTAAAGTACAACCGACAGATGTGTTGGGTCACAAGGCCCATAATTCCCAATCGGCTGACTGCCCGGGAGACAAGTCGGTTCCAAGCTTTAAATTCCTGTTTCGGGAAGTACTTCCTGCAAACCAGAGATAAGAGTTTGGAAACCCAATATCGCCTTAATCTGCTTTCCCTCAGCTTGGGCCACTTCCTGTCTTCAGCCAAGAGCCATTTTGGTGGTGGTGGAGGAGGAGGAGGAGGAGGAGGAGGGGAGAGGCCATTGCTAAGCCAGGAGTTCAAAAGCCGCTTTGCTGGCAGAGTCCACAACTAGGACATCCTCATGACTCACGTGCCTCAAATTGCCTCTTTAACCAAACGTTGTGCAATGACGCCACAACATCTGATGGAAGAAACTAAGTTACCCAGTGGCTTGCTGATGCCGGCAGGCCCAAGTCCATGGGCTGGGGAATTCTGGGGGTTGAAGTCCCCTCCACATGCTGGTAGGCGAATTCTGGGAGTTGAAATCCCCCCCATGCTGGCTGGGGAATTCTGGGAGTTGAAGTCCCCTCATGCTGGCTGGGGAATTCTGGGAATGAAGTCCCCCCATGCTGGCTGGGGAATTCTGGGAATGAAGTCCCCTCATGCTGGTAGGGGAATTCTGGGAGTTGAAGTCCCCTCATGCTGGCTGGGGAATTCTGGGAGTTGAAATTCCCCCCCCCCCATGCTGGCTGGGGAATTCTGGGAATGAAGTCCCCTCATGCTGGTAGGGGAATTCTGGGAGTTGAAGTCCCCTCATGCTGGCTGGGGAATTCTGGGAATGAAGTCCCCTCATGCTGGCTGGGGAATTCTGGGAATGAAGTCCCCTCATGCTGGCTGGGGAATTCAGGGAATGAAGTCCCCTCATGCTGGCTGGGGAATTCTGGGAATGAAGTCCCCTCATGCTGGCTGGGGAATTCTGGGAGCTGAAGTGTCCCCCCCATGCTGGCTGGGGAATTCTGGGAGTTGAAATTCCCCCCCCCCCATGCTGGCTGGGGAATTCTGGGAGTTGAAATCCCCCCCATGCTGGTAGGGGAATTCTGGGAGCTGAAGTCCCCACCCCATGCTGGCTGGGGAATTCAGGGAATTCAGGGAATGAAGTCCCCTCATGCTGGCTGGGGAATTCTGGGAGCTGAAGTCCCCCCCCCACATGATGGCTGGGGAATTCTGGGAGTTGGTCCACATATTTTAGAATGAATGAATGAGGTGGAAGGGACCTTGGAGGTCTTCCAGTCCAGCCCCCTGCTCAAGCAGGAGAATTTATAATGTTTCAGTGAAATGACTGTCCAGTCTCTTCTTATAAACCTCCAGTGATGGAGCATCCACAACTTCTGGAGGCAAGTCGTTCCACAGATTAATTGTCCTCACTGTCAGGAAATTTCTCCTTAGTTCTAAGTTGCTTCTCTCCTTGATTAGTTTCCATCCATTGCTTCTTCTCTGCCTTCAGGTGCTTTGGAGAATAGCTTGACTCCCTCTTCTTTGTGGCAGCCCCTGAGATATTGGAAGACTGCTATCATATCTCCCCTAGTCCTTTCCTTTAGACTAGCCAAACCCAAATCTTGCAGCTGTTCTTCTTATGTTTTAGTCTCCAGGCCTTTGATCATCTTAGTTTTAAAGTGGCCAAGGTTGAGAAAGACGGCTCTGGTGTCCCTTATTAAAAGGAGCCGTTGTCAGAGTTAGAAGAACTCCCTGCCTGTAGACTGAGCTCAAGCCAGCAAGTCTTGACCGAATTTCCTTCTTGTAATTTAAATGTGCCGAGCGTCCTAAAGGCGTTCAGACCAAAGAGCCCGGCAAAACACCATTGATTTTTCTTTCCTCTTTTTTTTTTTATTGCTTATCTATTTGATGGTACGTGTCTGCCCACAGAATCGCACAATCGTTACGCGATTGTAATTGGAGTGGGGGGGGCGGTTGGTTTCTTTGCCATTATCCCCCTGCTCCCTGAGAAATGCCTGACCCATCTCCGATGCCCTTTTTTGCGACTCGCTTATTTATTTATTTATTTATTTATTTATTTATTTATTTATTTATTTATTTATTTATTTATTTATTTATTTATTTATTTATTTATTTATTTATTTATTTGATTTATATACCGCCCTTCTCCCGAAAGACTCAGGGCGATTTACAGCCAAATAAAAGTGAGGTTACAAAAATTAAGAAATAATTTAAAATCTAAATTCAATTAGGCCGAAAAGATAAAAGAGTAATAAAACCATATTAAAACCAGACTTTAAAATACGTTAGGCCAGCCCTGCACCATAAAACAAGAAGGTTTTCAGCTCCCATTGAAAGGCCCGGAGGTCGGGGAGTAGTTGGCGTAACCCCGTAGGCAGCTCATTCCACAGGGTAGGAGCCCCCACGGAGAAGGCTCTCCCCCTGGGTGTCGCCAGTCGACATTGTTTGACTGACGGTACCCTGAGGAGGCCCTCCCTATGGGAGCGCACAGGTCGTTGGGAGGCTATCAGTGGCAGCAGGCGGTCCCGTAAATTATTTATTATTATTATTATTTATTATATTTGTATATATTTGTATACCGCCCATCTCCCGAAAGACTCAGGGCGGTTCACAGCCAAAAAAACAACAGAAAACATATAATACATATAAACAGCTAAAAGAATAGACAGTTAAATTCAATTGATGCCCTAAAACTTTTAAATACAAATTTAAAACCTCATTTAAACCCCTTTTTTAAAAAATCCCAATTTAAAAAACTACGTTCAAATAACCCGGTCCTATGCCATGGTGCTCATGGTGCTAATGCTCATGGTGCTCAGGGTGACTGATGGAAGGAAAATGGAGATTGATCGTTTGTGAGCCATGACAGGGATGGGAGAGGCAGACAAGGAGCTGGGAAAGAGTGGAAAAGCAGAGCTTTGCAAGAGATGGGGGCCAGGCATCCAGGAATGGGCCAGGTGCCAATGTAAGCCACAAGAGAAGAGAAGAAAGAAAAGGAGGGAGGAAGGAAGGAAGGTGAGAAAGGAAAGAAAAAAGAAAGAAAAAGAAAGAAAGAAAAGGAATGAAAGAAAGAAGCCCATTTAGAAGACAGAGGATTGGTATTGTTATATGATTACTGGGTAAGAGAGAAAGAGAGGAAGGAAGGAAGGAAGAAGGAAGGAAGGAAGGAAGGGAAAAGGGAAAAGGGAAAAGGGAAAGAAAAAAAGAGTGAAAGAAAGAAAAAAGAAAAAGAAAGAAGCCCATTTAGAAGATAGAGGAATCGTATTGTAAGGTTATATGATTACTGGGTAAGAGAGAAAGAGAGAGGGAAGGAAGGAAAGAAAGAAAGAAAAAAGAAAGAAAGAAAGAAAAAGAAAGAAAGAAGCCCATTTAGAAGACAGAGGATTGGTATTGTTATATGATTACTGGGTAAGAGAGAAAGATAGAGAGAGAGAAGGAAGGAAGGAAAGAAAGAGAAAGAAAAAAGAAAAGAAAAAGAAAGAAGCCCATTTAGAAGACAGAGGAATCGTATTGTAAGGTTACAGTATTACTGAGTAAGAGAGAAAGAAAGAGTGAGAAGGAAAGAAAGAAAGAAAGAAAGAAGCCCATTTAGAAAACAGAGGATTGGTATTGTTATATGATTACTGGGTAAGAAGAGAGAAAGATAGAGAGAGAGAAGGAAGGAAGGAAGGAAGGAAGGAAGGAAGGAAGGAAGGAAGGAAGGAAGGAAGGAAGGAAGAATCTCTCCCCCTCCATCCTGCTCTCTCTAATGCAAGCAACCAAATTAAAAGCAAACCTGAGCCACGCAGCCGCCTCTGAAATAAAGTTGGGGGAAAATCTCAGAAACGGCTTTGATTAAGGGAGCCGCGGAGTCCCCCAGTTCTCCTGCTCCTGGGATCAAAGAACCATCGCCTTCTCCACCTCGAGACTTTTATCTCTGCTTCAACGGCAGTTCTACTCTTTGCGGTAGAATCTTACCACGAACCAGGAGTAGCTGAATAAAGTAACGAGGGAGACGAAAACTAAAAGGTTTCTCATCGTTTATACACAAATATCCTGGCTTTCTTGACTCGGCATCCTGAGCTCGTTCATTGCGGTATGCAAACATCACTCAGTTTTGGACTCCGCGGCATTGCTTTAGCGTCCATCGATTGGGACGATACCCAACTGAATATACTCAACCTCAGGCCAATGAACCCATACAAGAGTAACGCTCAGCAAGCATTACTTGCGTGTCCAGGTGGTCCTCGACTTATGACCACAATTAAGCCCAACATTTCCATTGCAAAGCCACTCGGTTGTTAAGGCAGTTTTGCCCCATTTTACAAACTTTTGTTGTGACCCAGGCCCAGGTAGGTAGTAGGAAACTCAGTCCGTGTAAAAACAAACAAACTTTATTCGAACAGCTGAGAATTGCTTCATTCCCAGCGTCGTTCAACTAAATTAAAACAAATGCCTCCCAACACAAATTCCTCAGTCCTATCGCAAACCTTGGTCCAATTAGGCAAACTGCCAAAGGCCTTTCTTGGCAAACGTTCAGAAGTCACAAAAATAAAAGCAAGATATAGACGAAGCAGAAGACGCAGCTACCAACGTTGTTTTCCAGCAAAGCCCAAACACTGTTGCTGGTCTGTTTTATGGGAGGGGCCAATCATCTCTTGGCCCTACTCCTGAGTTGTCCTCTCTGCTTGAGCCGCTCTTGCCTTCTGGCAGCTCTTCTCATATGTGCATCAGGAACAGGCTCCTCTTGTTCCTCTGCCTCACTACTATCAGCCTCGGGAGGCTCTGGAATCCGCACCTCACTCCCCGATGGCCCCACTTCTGTCTCCGACGCAGTCTTCATCCGGGCCTTCCCCAGCCTCCAGGACTGGTCCATGTTCTTCCTCAGCCTCATCGCTGTCTGACTCCATTGCCAGCTCCACAGGCTGCTGGCGGACCACAACTTCCTTGTTAAGTTAGTAACACGGGTGTTAAGGGAATCTGTCTCCCCCATTGACTTGGCTTGTCAGGAGATCCCAAAAGGGGATCATATGACACACACACACACTGCAGGACTGCCTGTAATTTGATGCACCCATAGGATAGAAAATGAGGAAACTTGTTTTGTAAGGTGAGCAATGTGTGCCAGGATCCCCTGTGAGTCCCTGTTAAGCCTAAACTAGACCTGGGAGGCAGAACGTGGAACCCACACCCCACCTGCACCTCAACCACCAAAAAAGCTACCGCAGTCCTAGGGGTTCATCAACAGAAGGATAGATCTAGAGCAGGGGTGAAATGCTCCCGGTTCGGACAGGATCGCCCGATCCGGTAGCGACGGCGACGGGTGGTTCGGAGAACCGGTAGCAAAAATCCCTGCCCTCCCCCGCCCCATGCCCAGCTGAGCCGCGCGATCATCAGAGGGTTTTTTTTTACTTTTAAAAACATGTTTTCTTCGGCCGAAAAGCAACCTAGAACTAAGGAGAAATTTTATGACAGTGAGAACAATTAATCAGTGGAACAACTTGCCACCAGAAGTTGTGGGTGCTCCAACACTGGAGGCTTTTAAAAAGAGATTGAACTTGTTGTGCCTCGCCCGCCCTCCTCTCCTCAGCCGGGCCCCTCCCATCTCCTGCTATCTGAGCCAGAGACTGATAGTGAAGAAGAATGGCCTGGCATGCCTCCAGCCCCCAGCCCTGGCACCATGCCCGGACAGAATGAGCAAACAAACCTCCCTCCTACAGCATGTGAGCACGAAGCCAGCCACGAGCTAGAATTGCCGGCAGCAGAGCAGGAGGACGGAAAGATACAGTGGACGGATCCCCGCTTCCGGAGAATGGAGAGGCGACGTCAGCAAAAGGAAGGGAGGGGCAGGCCTGGATAAGTGCTGAGTCATGGAGCCACATCCCATGGCCTATATAAAGGATCTGCTTTCTGGCATTCCTTGAGTCAGGCAAAGTCTCATCTGGTTGCTGAAGTCACACCTTGGATTCCTGCCTGCCCTGAGAACTCTGACAGGAATTTGGCAAAGCTGCAGAGGCTTCGTGGCCACACTTGATACAGACTTCCCAGACCCGGCCGTCGGAGGAGGAGTGGGACACGACAGAACTGACATTTGTCTGCTATGGTAGAGGGCCATGATGGTGAACCTATGGCACATGTGCCAGAGGTGGCATGCAGAGCCCTCTCTGTGGACACACATGCGCCATCACCAGTTGCTCTTCTGGGTTCTGGCGCGCCAGACAACTGGTCTTTGCCGGTACCAGAGCAATAGAAAATGGCCCAAAAAATAGCCCCAAAACAGGGCGTTTTTGGCCCAAAAAAACAGCCTGAAAACAAGCCTGTTTTTTGGTCGCTTTCAAGTGATTTTCAAGGTGTTTTCAGGCTGTTTTTGGGCCCATTTTTGGCCTGAAAAATGGCCTGAAAACAGCCCCAAAAATGGACAAAAAACAGGCATGTGTGCGCCAGCCAGCTGGTCTTCAGGTTTCCAGTGCTCCGGCACTTGCGTAGATCAGCTGGCCCATACGCAGGTGCATGGTGGAAACCCTAAGACCAGCTAGCAGGCACGCGCATGTGTTCAATCAGTTCAATCTGGAACTGAACACGCTCAAAACCATAGAAATGATGGTAGACTTTAGGAGAAACCCTTCCATACTTCCACCTCTCACAATATTAGACAACACAGTATCAACAGTAGAAACCTTCAAATTTCTGGGTTCTATCATATCGCAAGATCTCAAATGGACAGCTAACATCAAAAACGTCATCAAGAAAGGACAACCAAGAATGTTCTTTCTGCGCCAACTCAGTAAGCTCAAACTGCCCAAGGAGCTGCTGATCCAGTTCTACAGAGGAATTATTGAGTCTGTCATTTGCACCTCTATAACTGTCTGGTTTGGTTCTGCAACCCAACAAGAAAAACACAGACTTCAGAGGATAATTAGAACTGCAGAAAAAATAATTGCTACCAACCTGCCTTCCATTGAGGACCTGTATACTGCACGAATCAAGAAGAGGGCCGTGAAAATATTT
The DNA here is from genome assembly GCF_028640845.1 of Ahaetulla prasina. NCBI lineage: Eukaryota > Metazoa > Chordata > Lepidosauria > Squamata > Colubridae > Ahaetulla > Ahaetulla prasina. Next base: position 109,388,599 of record NC_080544.1, read on the forward strand.
ACAGACCCCTCACATCCTGGACATAAACTGTTTCAACTCCTACCCTCAAAACGACGCTATAGAGCACTGCACACCAGAACAACTAGACACAAGAACAGTTTTTTCCCGAAGGCCATCACTCTGCTAAACAAATAATTCCCTCAACACTGTCAAACTATTTACTGAATCTGCACTACTATTAATCTTCTCATCGTTCCCATCACCAATCTCTTTCCACTTATGACTGTATGACTATAACCTGTTACTGGCAATCCTTACGATTTATATTGATATATTGACCATCATTTGTGTTGTAAATGTTGTGCCTTGATGAGAGTATCTTTTCTTTTATGTACACTGAGAGCATATGCACCGGACAAATTCCTTGTGTGTCCAATCACACTTGGCCAATAAAGAATTCTCTTCTCTTCTCTTCTATTCTATTCTATCCTATACCATCCCATTCTTCTCTTCTCTTCTCTTCTCTTCTCTTCTCTTCTCTTCTCTTCTCTTCTCTTCTCTTCCTCTATTCTATTCTATTCCATCCTATCCTATGCCATCCCATTATTCTATTCTATTCTATTCTATTCTATTCTATTCTATTCTATTCTATTCTATTCTATTCTATTCTATTCTATTCTATTCTATTCTATTCTATTCAGGTTTCCAATGCTCCGGCACAATCATAGATCAGCTGGCCCGCAGGCAGGTGCGTGCTGGAAACCCTAAGACCAGCTAGCAGGCACGCGCATGTGTGCAGCAGCCAGCTGGTCTTTGGGTTTCCGGCGCTCCGGTGCGCAAACATGCACATGCATGCACATTCCTGTTTGGGCACTCGGTGCCGAAAAGGTTCGCCATCCCTGGTATGACGGTCTCCTGCTTGAGCAGGAGGTTGGACTAGAAGACCTCCAAGGCCCCTTCCAACTGTAATATCCCGCAACGGCCTCCTGCACCCTTAACTGCACCCCTCGCCGCATCCCGATGCAGTGTTTTTATTGTGTGTGGGGTTTTTTTCACGCTCTGCTGCACCACTGCAGCATTTCGACATTTATTATTCAGCTAAACACACGACCCCCCCCCCCCCGCCCGCTGTCTCCAATATCGGTTATGGTGAGATTTGCGTTCCGCTTATAATAGCGCTCCGGTGCTGTAAGCCGACAAAATACCCCTGTAAAAGCAGCCCGGATGCTGCCAGCTGTGCGCTCCCAGCCGCCACTGTTGCATTAATTGTTTTGCAAATGATGGCACTTAAGGCTTTAGTCTCGCTCCCGAGCCCAGCTGTGCGCCGAACAAGTTTTGCCGCCGCTTCATTTGCTCCGTCGCCAACTCATCCCAGACGCAACACGAGCAATCCCGCTCCTGCTGAGCCTGGTAAGGAAGAAGGGAGGTGGTGGTGTTGTCTCCATTCGCTCCTTGATCTCCGCCGCTTGCCTGAGCCCCTAGTTAGACTTCAGGCTGGCTGCATTTTAATTTCCCTTTTTTTAAAAAAAAAAGAGGAATGAAAAATGATTTTCTTTCTAACGTCAAATCTGGCATCGAAGGAGGCTGGAGTCCTTGGTGCTGTCGGAGCTAGGGTTGTTTTTCTTGCAGGCGTTTCGTGACCCAACTAGGTAACATCATCAGGGCTAGATGGAAGTGGAGTTTGCCGAGTGGAGGAGGACTGTGGCGGGGGGTGAAATCCAGCAGGTTCTGACAGGTTCTGGAGAACCGGTAGTGGAAATTTTAAGTGGTTCGGAGAACCGGCAAATACCACCTCCGGCTGGCCACCGGAGTGGGTAGGAATGTAGATTTTAGAATAGAATAGAATAGAATTTTTTATTGGCCAAGTGCGATTGGACACACAAGGAATTTGTCTTGGATATCTTGGATATTTGGAAGGATATTGCAATATCCTTCCCCCTGGAGTGGGGAGGGAATGGGGATTTTGCAGTATCCTTCCCCCAGGAGTGGGGAGGGAATGGGGATTTTGCAGCATCCTTCCCCCAGGAGTGGGGAGGGAAAGGGGATTTTGCAGTATCCTTCCCCCAGGAGTGGGGAGGGAATGGAGATTTTGTAGTATCCTTCCCCTGCCACGGCCACCAAGCCATGCCACGCCCACTAAGCCATGCCCTCAGAACCGGTAGTAAAAAAAATTGAATTTCACCGCTGGACTGTGGGGTCCTTGTTTTCATGCAGACATTTCATGACCCAAGTAGGTAACATCGTCAGGGCTAAAAGGGAGGAGAGGAGGAATGAGAAGGAGGGAAGGGAGGGAGATGGAGGAGGACAATGACAAAGGCTGTGGGGTCCTTGCGAGGTCCAGTTTAGTTGTTTTCTTGCAGATGTTTCCTTAACGCACTAGGTAACATCAGTGCTAGATGGGCGTGGAGTCTGCAGAGTGGAGGAGAGAGAGGAAGATGGGGACGATGGGATCTTCTGTGCTATCTGTTTGGTTGAAGACATTTCATTACCCAATTAGGTAACATCATCAGTGCTGCAAGGGCATGGGGTTTGCAGAAAGGAGGAGGAAGAAATATGTGGGGTCTTTGGTGCTCTCTGAGCTTGGTTGTTTTCTTGTAGACATTTCATAACCCAACTAGGTAACATCATCAGTCCTGGAAGGAGGAGGGGCAGTCTAGTATATAGGTCCATCCACCTTTCCTCAATTTCTGGGTGACTCAAGGTGGCACATGGAGCCATATCTATGGGCATGTGAGCATTGCCCTAGTTTAGCTCCAGGGCGCACGCGCACACCGGCCAGCTGATTTTCGGGCCTTCTGGGCCCAGCAGAAGTCAGGAAACTGGCTGTTTCCGGCCTCTGGAACGCTTCCAGTGGGGTGGGGAAGGCCGTTTTCATCCTCCCCAGGCTCCTAGAAAGTTTCTGGAGCCTGGAGAGGGCAAAAAATGTGCCATCGCGTGCCAAAAGCGTAGGGCAGGGGTCTCCAACCTTGGTCGCTTTCAAGACTTGCGGACTTCAACTCCCAGAGCTGGCTGAGGGACTCTGGGAGTTGAAGTCCACAAGTCTTAAAGGGACCAAGGTTGGAGACCCCTGCTTTAGACCAATTCGTGGGAGTTGAAGTCCACACGTCTTAAAATTCCCAAGGGTTGGGAAACACCAGGTTAGAGAGGTTTAAAGCAGGGGTCCCCAACCTTTCGGACCTCAGGGACCACTAAATTCATAATTTTAAATCCCACGGACCACTACTGCTTCAGCCTGCTGGTGCTGGGGCTTTGGAAGAAGGCTGGAGGGAAACGCCGCTCGTGGCAAAGAGCCGAAGGGCCTCGTTCCAGCGGGGCTGCATCATGGCCTGGAACTGGCTGACCATCTCAGCCCGCTGAGCCTCCAGGCGCCGGTACCTGGCCTTGCACTCCTGCAGGTCTTCCCTCTGCTTGGAAAGCCTATGCTCCTAGTCCTCAGTGAGGCGCTTCTGCTGAGCCGCCTTCTCGGGCAGATCCAATTTGAACTGAGCTGTTTTGCCAACTCTTTCTCGTGGTGGCTGCTTAACTCCAGCAACTGCTTCCTGTTGGGGCCCTAAGGAGCCCGGGCAGGGAGGGGAGGAGTGGGTAGGAGGGGAGAGGTGAGTAGAGGCCCGCGAGGCACCCCTCGACCTGAGTGACATCGAGTTGGTCATGCCCACCCAGTCACATGACCACCTAGCCATACCCACCCAGCCGGTCATTAAACAGATCTTATTAGTGGGCCACGGGATTTAAAATTATGAATTTAGTGGTCCCTGAAGTCCGAAAGGTTGGGGACCTCTGATCTGGGTGACTTTGGGCCAGCCTCTCTCTCTAAGCCCTGGGCAAGGTGGCAATGGCAAGCTATTTCTGAACACCTTGCCACAAAAACCGCACAGTTTTTTCCAGGCTGTTGGCAAGAGTCCGCAAGACTGACTTGACTCCAAAAAGCTCGGATTGAGAAATGTTACAAGACACGCGTTTGAGCCTCAGCAAGATTCCCAAAGCAGTCAGCAGAGGGAGCTGTTGCACCAGACCTGTGAAATGGACTGTTCCCAAGTATCGCCCTGAAGACCATCAAGTTCTTTTGGGAATAATCCGGTGCCCGGTGCATTTTCCAGGTTGGGAAGGATCTGGAAAAGGCGGGGGGGTGGGTGGGGGAAGAGAATTAAGTTTGGGAAAGCCATCTTAAATCATCGGAGGCTTTTCAACAGTTGTAAAACAAGCCCATTGCAGGTAATCCTCGATTTACAACCGTTCATTTTTTTTTTTAATTTACATTTATATCCCGCCCTTCTCCAAAGACTCAGGGCAGCTTACAATGTATAAGGCAATAGTCTCATTCTATTTGTATATTTACAAAGTCAACTTATTGCCCCCCCAACAATCTGGGTCCTCATTTTACCTACCTTATAAAGGAAATGACCCATAATTTTGAGTGACAGGTCCTAACGAAAGTGACCTACACCCACTCCTCGTACTTACAACCGCCGCAGCATCCCAACGGTCATGTGATCAAAATGGGAGCACTTGGCAATGTGTTTACCACGGCTGCAGCCTCCCGGAGGTCATGTGATCACCATTTGCAACCTTCCCAGCTGTCTTCTGACCAGCCAAATCAATGAGGGGGGGGACACACTGCATTTGTTTAACGACTGCGTAATTCATTTAATAACCGCGGTGATTTTGCTTAACCACCACGGAAAAATATTGTCATTTTTTTGCGATTCAACTAAATGCCTTGCTTAGCGACAGAAATTGTGGTCTCAATTGCGGTCGTAAGGCGAGGACTACCTGTAGCAGGATTTAACAAACGGAAAGCCAACCCACCCCTTTTCTTTCTGTACCGCTGCAGCTGCCTTCCGGTCCTCAACTTACAACAGTTTGTTTTGTGACCATTCAGAGTTACAACGGCACCAAAAAAAGGGGGCTTACGACCCTTTTTTCACACTTACGACCGTCGCATCATCCTGATCCTGATCACCTGTTCAAAATTCAGATGCTTAGCAACTGGCTCGTATTTATGACGGTTGCAGTGTCCCGGGGTCATGGGATCACCTTTTGCCAAGCAAAGTCAATGGGGAACGCCGGATTCACTTAGTCATTTAACAACGGCAGCGATTCACTGGCAAAAAAAAACACCGTAAAAGGGGGAGAAACTCACTTAGCCAATTTCTCTCTTAGCGACATAAATTTGGGGCTCCATCGTGGTCATACGTCGAGGACTACCTGTGCAGAATTGGCTCCCCTAACTCTTTTCCATAATCTATTCTGTAATCTCATACAGAAGCCTGGAATTCCATGTCATGCCATTTTCCAGCGGGAAAAAAACAGACCGTGGAGAACAATGGGTTTGTTTAATGACCTTGGTGTGTTTGCTTTCGACTACCGCATTTGCTTAATGACTGCTGCAAAAATAGGTCATAAAATCGGATCAGCGCACGATGATCCGCCAGTCCTATCTCATTACTGTAGGGTCCAATCCAGGACATCCATGGTTATATAGTTCATAAGAATGCAGCCGTGACTTTATCTAAACGCTTCAGGAGTTCAGTCTGTACCAAATCTGCCTGCAATTCTTTATTGACTTTTAAATTTCCTAATGCGGCCAATAATGGAATTAGTTTCTGCAGATTAGAAAGTTACTTCAAAACGTGGAAAGTTTCTAAGAAGTAAACAATTAAAAGTGAGGGTGGGTGGCTAGTAGAGAAAACCAGCCAAATAATAACAGGCTGCTAATGAATAGCAAAGCATTAAAAGCTATTATTCCAGCGTAGAGCGAACTATTAAAAATGGAATCGAGTCGGAAATTATAGAAATATCGGCAAGGAATGGAAGGTTATTGCGACGCATTAAAGATGTGCAAAAAAAAATCGTTCAAGCTGGGGGGGAAAAATATTCTGGAGAATTCACAACGTTCTCTTTCTCTTCTGGGGATTTTCCAGAACTTCATCCTTCAAAGCAGAATCAGTCTGATATCTTTGAGAAGATCTCCGCTTGGCTTTTCCAAAACGCCAGCGTAGAACACATGAACCGTTCCAAACATGAGGTTTTGCACCACCTATATCAGACCTGAGCATTTGATGCCCCTGTTGTGGTCCATCAGCAGCCTATGGAGCTGGCAATGGAGTCGGACAGCGATGAGGTTGAGCTGAGGCCAGGACCATCGGGGAGTGAGGTGCAGACTCCAGAGCCTCCAGAGCTTGATAGTAGTAACGCAGAGGAACAGGAGGAGCCTGTTCCTAATGCATGCATGAGAAGAGCTGCCAGAAGTCAAGAGCAGCTCAAGCAGAGAGGACAACTCGGGAGTAGGGCTGAGAGATGATTGGCCCCTCCCATAAGGCTTAATAACAGACCAGCAAATGTGTTTGAGCTTTGCCGGAAAACAATGTTGATAGCTGCGTCTTCTGCTTTGTCTTCTGCTTTGTATCCGTCTTTGTTTTTGTGACTGCTGGACATTTACCAGGAAGGGCCTTTGGCAGTTTGCCTAATTGGACTAAGGTTTGTGAGATAACTGAAGAGTTTGGGAAGCATTTGTTTGAGTTGAACGACTCAATGAGGAATGGGGTAATTCCCAGCTGTTCGAATAAAGTTTATTTTTCTACGGACTAAGTTTGTTGCTACCTACTTGGGCCTGGGTCACAACAGCCCCCTCCCCCAGGTCACATCAGACCCTTTGGCTGTCCTTGTCCAGCCCCCATGATGTCAAATGGAAATGTACTAGAGCAGGGGTCTCCAACCTTGTCAACTTTAAGCCTGGCAGACTTCAGCTCCCAGAATTCCCCAGCCAGTTCCCATTCTGAGAGTTGAAGTCTGCCAGGCTTAAAGCTGCCAAGGTTTAGAGCTGGTATTTAGCTGGTTCAGACCGGTTCACCCGAACCGGTAGCAGAAATCATGGGTGACCGCCGCAGCTCTATGCCATCCCATTTAGGCACGTTTTTTTTTTTTTTTTTTATAAAAAAGTTTTATTTTTACAATCTTATCAAATAATTCATCCAATGTACAGTTATATACAATTAGTCGGGCCTGCCCAGTCACCACCCCCCTTTTTAACCTTCTTCCCTCTTCTACCTTCTTTTACTTTCCAAACCTTCCTCTCCTTCTCTTATCTACCTCCTCTCCTCCCTCCACCCTACACTCTTCTCCCTCTTCTACCCCTCTTCCTTCCTCTTCTCCTCTTTCCTACCTCCTACTCTCTCTTTTTTCCCTCCCCACCGTTCTAAAATGGCAACTGGTCAGACCCGACCCTACATTAATTATATTTATACATCTTCAATAATCCCTGTACATTAACCATCACTCCATCACTAACCTCACCCCCCCCAATCCCTTCCCCCTTTCCCCCCCCCCCACCCCGACTTCCCAGAACAAAATGCAGGGTATCAAAACTAACAATCATAATCTAAAATAATTCCTAAATTATAATCTCTAGTCTCTCCACGCTTATTCACACTCTCAATTCCCCTCTCCTTCAAAAATATATCTAATACAAATTATTTCCTAAATTTACTCATATGCTATTTGATATTTTTTTATCTGATACTTATTTTGAATATAATCAATCCACATTTTCCATTCTAAAATATATTTTTCTTGTGTATAGTCTTTCAAGTAAGCAGAGATTTTTGCCATTTCTGCCAGATTTGATACTTTAAGAGTCCATTCTTCAATTGTAGGTAATTCTTCTTTCTTCCAATATTGAGCAATCAAAAGTCTTGCGGCTGTTATTAAGTTCAGAATCAATTTAGTCTCTATAGCTGTACAATCCATAATTATTCCTAGTAAAAGAACTGCGGGTAAACTTAATCTTCTTTTCAAAATATTCTGCATGATCCACCATACTTTAATCCAAAATGCTTTAACTTTTTTGCAAGTCCACCATATATGATAATAAGTAGCATCTTCACAATCACATCTCCAGCATTTAGCCTGTACATTAGGATACATACATGACAATTTTTTGGGGTCTAAATGCCATCTATAAAACATCTTATAAAAATTTTCTCTCATATTTTGCGCTTGTGTAAATTTAACATTCCTCACCCAAATTCTTTCCCAAGTTTCCAACATTATTGGTTGCTGAAAATTTTGTGCCCACTTAATCATACAATCCTTAACCAAATCAGTCTCTGAATCTATTTCTACTAATACATTATACAACCTCTTAATATGCTGTTGACCTTGATCTCTCATTTGTTTTAACAAATTATCCTCAATTTGCTTAACACCTATTTTTTGATCTAATTTCCATCTAGCTTGTAGTTGTCCATATTGGAACCATGTATAATTTTTCCCTTCTTCCCCCATCTTTTCTCTAGATTTTAATTGTAACTCCCCCTTTTCCATACAAAGAAGTTCTTTATAAGTAACTACCTCCATCTTTTGATATATATTTATATTTTCTATCATGTGTCTCGGGTTTGCCCATATTGGAATCTTTCCATCTAATTTGTATTGATATTTCCTCCAAACCCTCAATAATGCATTTCTAATTATATTATTTTTAAATATTTTATCAACTTTCTTATCATATAATAAATAGGCATGCCACCCATATAACAAACCATAACCTTCTATATTCAGAACTCTTTCCTCAGTTAAATTAATCCAATCAGTAATTAATGATAAAACAACTGCTTCATAATACAATTTTAAATTAGGCATTTTAAGACCCCCTTTCCTTATATCCTGCATTACTTTTAATTTTATTCTTGGTTTTTGCCCATCCATACAAATTTACTAATCCCTTTTGCCATTCCTGTAATTTAATATCATTCTTAAACACCGGTATCATTTGAAACAAAAACAAAACCTGGGCAAAACATTCATTTTATAGCCGCTATTCTTCCCAGCAAAGATAGTTGTAACTTCTTCCAACTCTCCATTTCTTTCCATACCTTCTGCCACAATACCTCATAATTATTTTTGTATAATTTAACATTTGAAGCTGTAATATATATTCCTAAATATTTAACCTTTTAACGATTTCAAAACCTGAAGTTCTTTCTAACTCTTCTTTTGTTGTATATTCATATTTTTAGTTATCATCTTTGTCTTTTGCTGATTCACCTTAAATCCAGATACTTTACCATACTGACCAATTATATCTTTTAAACCAGTTACTGAGTATATTGGTTGAGATACAGTAACAACCAGGTCATCTGCAAAAGCTCTTAATCTATAATCTTGATGTTTAACTCTAATTCCCTTTATTCGATCGGAACCACGTATGTTATTCAGAAGAATTTCTAAAGTTAAAATAAAAGTAATGGGGACAAGGGACATCCCTGTCTCGTCCCTTTCTCAATTTTAAAAGTTTCTGTTAACCCACCATTTACTATTATTTGTGCTGTTTGCTTCTGATATATTGCTTTAATTGCACGAATAAAATAATCCCCAAATTGCATTTTTCTATTACTTTAAACAAAACTGCCAATCCAATCTATCAAAAGCTTTTTCAGCATCCAAAAAGGAATGCCGCTGATACTTGGTTGTTTCGTTCCAAATATTCAAGTAAATTTACGATTTGCCTCACATTATATCTCATCTGCCTACCCTTAATAAATCCTGACTGATCATTATGAATTATTTGATTCATCACTGGCATTAATCTATTAGCCAATATCTTGGTAAATATCTTGTAATCAGTATTTAAAAGTGATATAGGCCTATAATTCTCTGCTTTAATACCATCTCGATCTTCCTTCGGTATTAACGAAATAAAGGCTGTCCTCCATGAAGGGGGAACATCTCCTCCCATTTGAATTTTATTAAATAACTCTTTAAGTGGTTCAACCATCTCATTTTGTAAATTTTATAATAAACAGCTGTTAAACCATCTGTTCCTGGTGCTTTACCGATTTTAAGTTGTTTAATTGCTAAGAAAATTTCCTCTGAAGTAATTAATTGATTCAATTCTTCTCTTTGATTTTCTGTAAGCTCACAAATATTTTGTTGTTGTAAATATCTTTCTATCTCTGTATCATCAACCATATCCCTAGAATATAACTTACTATAATACTCTAAATATGCTTTTTTAATCAAGTTCTTTTGATAAACTTCCTTACCCCTATATTCTATTTTATCAATCGTTCGTGATTTCTGTTTTTTCCTTATTAAATAGGCAAGCCATCTTCCTGGCTTATTGGCATTATTAAACGTATTATGTTTTACATATTGTAAATTAATTGCTACTTGATCTGCCATCAACATATTAAACTGACCTCTCAATATATTTATTGATTCTTTTATTTTACTATTTCCTGGGCTATTTATCAATAATTGTTCTTTCTTTTAATTTCCTCTTCCAGTTCCTTTTTCTTTTCTGCAATTTATTTTTGTATTTAATATTCATTTGTATAAGATTTCCTCTCATATAAGCCTTACTGAGTCCCAAATCATCTCTATAGATGTCTCTTTTTCATATTCATAATAAAAATTCTTTCATTTGTTTTTACATTCATTTACATTTTGTTCATATTTAAACAAATTCTCATTCAACCTCCATGATCTCCTAGCCTCCTTTTCCCGATCAAATTCAATCCAAACTGGACTATGATCAGATAAAGTTCTTGAACAAATCTTCCTTCTTCACTCTAGAATACAAGTCATTAGTAATCAAAATAAAATCAATCCTCGAAAATGATTGGTGCCTATCAGAAAAGAAGGTAAAATCCTCTCTTCTGTATTATGTTCTCCAAATATCTCTTAATTCCAAGTCCTCCATCATTTCAAAAAGCCTTTGGTAATTTCGCCCGCTTGATATCTTCCTTAAGCTTTTTTGTCTTTTGAGTATCCAACACACCATTCCAATCACCCATTAATATATATGATTTATAATCCCAAAATACTATTCTTTTATGTAAAACTTGAAAAATTTTCTTGTTGTTGATTCGAGCATAAACTCCTATTAATAATGTCTTCTTTCCTCCAACAAGAGTTCAATAGCAATGTATCTTCCTTGCTTATCCACCTCAATTAATTTTGCTGATATATCCTTCTTTATATATATAACTAAACCATTTTTTTCTCCAAAGAGGAGGCAACAAAATGTACTCCCAGTTTTGAATTTATCAAATATTTCTGGTCTAAAGATCTAATATGTGTTTCTTGTAAACAAGTAATGTCATTTTAAATTGTTTCAAATAATGAAATACTTTCCTTCTCTTCTGGTGAATTCAAACCATTAACATTCCAAGATAATAGTTTAATTGCCATTATCGGCCAAAGGAAACTTTTGGAACACTAGCCGAAATCACATTTTGCTTTAGGCCTTGCTCCTCCCACTGTTTCCGTTGTAGTAGTTGCCAGTTGTTGTTGTGCCTTCATCTCTTGTTCCTTGCGTTTAGCAGCAGCTCTTGTCAGCCTTTGTTCTTTTGAATCTGGACCCGTCATAGGTATTTCCAACACTTGTAATAAATCTTCTTCCATCGCAATCTGTTCTTGAACCTGCTTCACTTCTCTTTCCTTCACTTCAGTCTCCTTTCTTCTAGCATCCAGTGGAGAAAGACTTCCAACTTTAATGCCTCAACATAAAATTCTCTCGCTTTTCCAACTGTATTGAGACGATGTACTTTCCCTGCATAATATACTATTATACCAGTTGGAATATCCCATCTATATTCAATCTGACGTTTTTTAAGTTCATTCACCAGGAAGGCAAATTCCTTTCTAGCCCTTAACATTTTGGTGGAATTTCCTTTAATATTAAAATATCCTGACCAGCAATCTGAATCTTCTCCCTTATATGAGGCTTGCAAAATCTGATTTCTCACTGTTCTATTTGTAAAATAAATAACAACATCCCTTGGCAACTTTTTTGCCTTGCTATCCAAGAATTCACACGATATATTTTATCAATTTGATAAGCCACATCTGCTGGACGAGCTGCTAATATCTCAGCAAATACTTCAGAAAAATTTCCTTAAATCCTCTTCTTTATTCTCTTTCAGACCACGAATTCTTAGAGCAAATTCCATATTTCTGTATTGTATCAAAACTATTTCATCATCTGTTTTTCCATTTTACTTTGAAATTCAGCCATTTTATTATCTAATTTTGAATTATGTTGCTTAATTTCTTCAACCTCCTCTTCAATAAAATCACATTATTTGCCAAACTTTGTACTGCAATTACAAATCCTTCCTTAACTTCTTTATTTCCCACTTGAATTTCTGATATCTGCTCTTTCATTTCCAACATCTCCTCAGTTATTACTTTAAATTTTCTTGCATAAAGTCTTTTAAATTCTCTTGTACCGCCTCTAAGTTCAATGTTCTAGTCTCCACTGTATGAGCTGGAGAGGCACCAGCTGAGGAGATTCCAGAGCCCTTTGTTACAGTAGACTTTAATTGTTTGGCTGCCATCTTCTATAAAATTATTTATTTATTTCCAACTTAATATTCAGTTTAAATCTTCTTAACCTCTGAAACACAGTCCTTTAAAGCTTTTTAAAGCAATATTTAAAAAGAAAATCTCCTAGATTCTAGGCAGCAAAGAGTTAAAGAGTTAAAGCAGCAAGTAACATGCAAATTACCAACTGCAGACAAACGCTGAAAGTATCACTTTCGCTTTCCACTCGTTAACTTGTTAACAATTCGCCTCCATTTTCTTGCTGTTTTCAAACTTGTTACAAAGTATCGGGGAATCGGCTTGGCTACTTGCATAAAGTTCTCCCACTTTCGTTCTGTCTGGTATAATCCTTTATTGTCCAAAATAAATCTCGGCGTTTGGTCGTGGTGATTGGTTCCGCCCAAGCAGAAGAATCCTCGGATCTGGAGCTCTTCGGGTTGCTGGAGGGAACTTAACCCTTCAAACCCCTTTTTTCTCAGGGGCTTTAGGGAAATTCAACCTCTGCCCTCAGCTCACCCCCTCCTCTTCTCCCGAAGAGAGGGTTTTTCGAACCGCTGGACAGCAGATTTAAGCTGTCCTAGCGATTCCACAAAATCCAGAGGTTGGTGATCGTAAAGATCACCACCATCACCTACGGTGCCAAACCGGAAGTCCCATTTAGGCACGTTTTTGAGGCTGGGCACATGCAGTGAAGGCACGCAAGCAAAGTGCATGTGGAGAAGGCTGAGCGCATGCACAAAAGGCCGGCGTGCGCACAAACCAGGCGCGCACGTACAGGACGAACCAGTGGTAACATAATGTGAAACCCACCACTGCCAATGTTGGAGACCCCCGTACTAAAAGGCGTCCATTTAAATATGAGCCAGCAGTGTGCAGCAGCAGCTAAAAAAACTAATACAATCCTTGGTTGTTTAAACAGAGACATAGTATCAAAATAAGGTGAAGTATTAGTACCACTTTATAAAGCCTTTGTGAGGCCGCACCTGGGATACGGAATCCAGTTTTGGTCACCAGGTTACAAAAAAGATCTTGAGACTTTGGAAACGGTGGGACCGGAAGTTGGCAAACGGGCCATTTTTGGCTTCTGGAGGACCTCCGGGGAGGTGGAGAAGGCCATTTTCGCCCTCCCCAGAATCCTAAAGAGGCCCTGGAGGCTGGGGACAGCAAAAAACGGGCCTTCCGGTCCCACTGGAAGTTGGCAAATGGGCCGTTTTCGGCTTCCGGAGGACCTCCTGGGGTTGGGGAAGACCGTTTTTGCCCTCCCCAGACTCCTAGAAAGGCTCTGGAGCCAGGTGAGAGAGAAAAACGGGCCTTCCCACTACCCACCAAGGCCCTCCAGAGGCAGGAAACAGCCTGTTTCCCTACTTCTGGTGGGCCCAGAAGGCCTGAAAATCAGCTGGTCAGTGGGCGCATATTTGCGCCAGAGCTGAGCTCACATGCCCACTGATATAGCTACATGTGCCACCTGTGGCACACATGCCATAGGTTCGCCATCACGAGGCTAGATAGTTACTTATCTGAAATAGTATAGGTTCTCCTGATTGAGCAGGGGACTGGACTAGAAGACCTCCAAGGTCCCTTCCAGCTCATCGATTCTATTCCAGTCAGTGGAACGACTTGCTTCTAGAAGTTGTGGGCGTTCCAACCCTGGAGATTTTTAAGAAGAGATTGGACAGCCACTTATCTGAAATGGTATAGTGCAGGGGTGAAATGCTCCTAGATCGGACAGGATCGCGTGATCCGGTAGTGATGGTGGCTGCTGGTTCAGAGGACCGGTAGCAAAAATCCCTTGGCCCCGCCCCCCTGCCTCTGCTGAGCCGCACCATCTGCAGAGGTGTTTTTTTTTACTTTTAAAAGCCGGTTTTGCTTCAACTGAAACAGGCCTTTAAAAATAAAAAACAGCAGAACCTTACTTGTACTCTTACTTGTAGAAAACATGTTTTCTACAAGTAAGAGTAGAGATTCTAAGGCACTTACCTGATTACTGAGGAACGCATGGCTCTCTTTCCAGCCCGAAAGCAGGTTCAGTTTCAGCCCAGACAGAATCAATCGCTCAGCTAATCTATTTCCTCGGTGATCAACTGGCTGGCTTTGCTGGCTGAGCAACTCTGGGATTTGAAGTCCACAATAAAATAAAATAAAATAATAAAATAAAATATTTGTGCAGCTTTCTGAGATTTGGTGTGTTTCTGTAGTGTTTCACTCTAACTACACAAACACACAAAATCTCAGAAAGCTGTATGTGGCATATTGTGTGTGTGTGTGTGTTAGTTGTGTGTGTGTAAAGTGTGAAAGTTGGTTTTTGAGCTTTTTGTCGGTTGGTTTTTGAGTTTTTTGTGGCTGTGTGAAGTGTGAAGTGCAGCTGCTTTTACATTGTGTGTGAGTCAGTTTTGTGTTGTGTTATGTTGTGTTGTGTGTGTGTAAAGTGTGAAAGTTAGTTTTTGAGCTTTTTGTGGCTATGTGAAGTGTGAAGTGCAGCTGCTTTTACATTGTGTGTGAGTCAGTTGTGTTGTGTTGTGTTGTGTGTGTGTAAAGTGTGAAAGTTGGTTTTTGGTACCTCTTATTGTTTTTTCATACTCTGTTTATCATTTTTATTATTTATTGTTACTGGCCACACCCACCGAGCCATCTGACCACCAAGCCACGCCCACCAATTAAGCCACGCCCGCAGAACCGGTAGGGAAAATTTTTAGATTTCACCCCTGGTATAGTGTCTCCTGCTTGAGCAGGGGGCTGGACTAGAAGACCTCCAGGGTCCCTTCCAGCTGCATTCTGAACAAAATTAAATGTAAATAAGTACACCATGCATGCAATAAATCTCCATTGCTTTTATTTTGAAGGCAGCTGCTCCTTTTTTTCAGTTTATGTATGTTCGTTTGTGCGCTGCCTAGACACCTTCATAGCCTTATTGATCTGCTCTCCACAACAGGTTGGGTTTCTCTTTGTAGCCCCTTGGGAAATTTAATTGCACCCCCCCTCCCTCCAAGTTATGTAGTACCCCAGAAGGGATAACATAGACCCCAGGCTAGGCTCCCTGGCAGAGGTGGTCTTCAGCAGGTTCTGACCGGTTCTAACGAACCGGTAGTGGAAATTTTGAGTAGTTTGGAGAACCGGTAGTAAAAATTCTGACTCGCCCGGCCCCCATCTATTCTCTGCCTCCCGAGTCCAGCTGATCGGGAGGAAATGGAGATTTTACAGTATCCTTCCCCGCCACGCCCGCCATGCCACGCCCACCAAACCACACCACGCCCACCAAGCCATGCCCACAGAACTGGTAGTACAAAAAAATTGAATCCTACCACTGCTCCCTGGGCAAGAGATTTCTCACACCAAAAAGCCTTCAAATTCTTTAACTCCCCCGACACACGTTTTTCATTCGATTTTCTCCTTTTCGAAATAATATAATTTGTAGTATCTTATCAGTAGGAATTGAATCATGCCTCCTTTTGGGATAAAATGCCCCTAGAAACACTTGCAATAAGATCACCCGACGTGCATTTTAAAGAAACCCCTCTTTTCAAAACGTTTGTAAAAATTATTATTGGGACAGGTCGCACAGTCAGCTAGATGTTGAGCTTCGATTTGGCATTTTTATCCACCTACCGAGTCTTTCCTAAGGATCCGGGACAGGCAGATGTTATTTGGTGATCTTAAAAGGATCTCTTGCTGAATATAAGCTGTTCCATATTACAAGTAGTCCTAGACTTATGATAGTTCACTTAGTGACCGTTTGAAGTTACTGAAAAAGTGACTTATGACCGTTTTTCACACCGATGCCCCTTGCAGCATCCCCAAGGTCACCTGATCAAAATTCGGATGCTTGGCAATTGACTCACATTTATGACGGTTGCAGTGTCTCGGGGTCGTGTAGTCCCCTTTTCCAACCTTCTGTTGTGTCTCGCCCAATCTCACCACAGCCGGGGTCTTCTTATCTGCTTCCGAACACGGAGGAATGTTCTAGTATGCCTCCCGGCCCCAGCCCTGGCTCCATGCCCAGACAGGCTGAAGAGGAGGAAATATCTCCAGCCCCCAGCTCTGGCTCCATGCCCAGGCAAACGAAGCAACTAGACCCCTCCCCCTCCTCCACAGCATGTGAGCCTGAGGGAGGTCAATTACCAACAGCTGCCGACTGGAGTGATCCTCGCGTCAGAAGACTTGATAGGCGGAGGCAACAGAAGGAAGGGAGGGGCAGGCCTGGATAAGTGCTGAGTCATGGAGCCACACCCCATGGCCTATATAAAGGATCTGCTTTCTGGCATTCTCTGAGTCAAGCAAAGTCTAAACATATCTTGCTGAAGTCACTTTCTGGTCTCCTGCCTGCCCTGAGGACTTTGCTAGGACTTTGGCAGAGGCACGCTTGATTTGGATTTCCCTGACCCGGTCATCAGCGGAGGAGTGGGACACGACACCTTCTGACAAGCAAATCTGGCATGGGGGGAGCCAGATTCCCTCAACGATAGTGTTATACTAGCTTAACAACTGTGGCAAGAGAGGTCAAAAAAAATGGGACAAAGCCACGGCGAAAAAGCCATGGTGAATTTTGCCCGCTATTACGACTTTTCGTGCCAGAGGGGTTCAATGGATTCACTCCACTTGTTAAGTGAGTAACGCGATTGTTAAGTGAATCTCGCTTCCCCGTCGACTTTGCTTGCCAGAAGGTCGCAGAAGCTGATCACATGATCCCCTCCCCCAAGGCACCGCAACTCGTCATAAATATGAGTCAGTGGCCAAGCGGCTGAACGTTGATCATGTGACCAGTAGCGGGTTTCACATTTTGTTGCCACCGGTTTTCGCCCCACTTCATGCCGCAGCTTATGTGGGCTTTCTGCGCATGTGCTTTGCCCG